>NC_134710.1:173574431-173874431 GCF_043290135.1 Rhipicephalus microplus
ATGAATTATGTAATAAAACATTTTCATCATTAGAAATGTGCGAACTGCCCATACGTTTGACAACAGCTTCGGGCTTGTCTGCGTCGTGTTGTCTTATTATGCCTTACTCACCACAGTTTTGCTGCTCAACAGCTTAAAAATAAACATGTAGGGGGGCCAGCCTTGCTGCCTTAGGGCGTATATAGACACATCACTATGAAACCCTAAGTTCTTCCTGATTTTCGAGAAAAATGCAGCCTAAAATAGCATAATCTTTGTTCGTATCCCGTATGCGCTTTCACATAAAAAAATGCCGTCTTGCTCTAGAGAGTGCAGGCAACAGTGCGATCTGATAGCGCAGAAGTTTTGGCGCCACCCATGTGATTAAAAGGCAGAATTCAGCTCAACGCACCATAGCTTCGTTCGTCGCTTCGCATCCCCTTACAAGGTAGGAGCCTGTGCTGGAAGGACTTTTAATCGTGTATTTGTGGTGGCTTGAAAGAGGCATAGTTGACGCCCCCCCTTTGTGATTTCGTGGTTTTAAGAAAAGAGATGGGGTTATTTCAAAGATGCTCCCCATTTCATGAATCCAGAACCAACTAGCCCACCTTCAGACCCGTAGTTAGGGTGGAGGAGGCGAGGCAAGGTTTTCTCCCCCCTCCGAAATTAAGATCGAGGTGTATGTTTTACCGAGGACACTAATACAAATTTTTTTTCAACGCCTTCAACAAGTGCCCCCCTCCCTCCGTACCCCACCCTAAAAAGGAATTCTTGGCTATGGGCCTGCCCACCTTAGTCCCTTATATTCTGTGAGACACACCATTGTGATGTTTCCTACTGAAGGGACAGCTTGCAGTAGAATACATATAAACAGGGCTCTCACGCTCTGTGTTTTTCTATATACGCAGTACTTTGCAAAGTATTCAGCTTATCAGCGACTTTAAGCCCATCGCCTTGCGGGCCCCAACTAGAAAGCTTTCGCACCAAGGTATACCAAGATGGCGGTGCGTGAGGTATCGCGATGAAATCGAGCCCCTTTCCCCCTTCCTTCGCGCGTTCTAGATGCACGGAAGGGGTTCCTTCTCAATGTGGCGCGCTCCGTCCTGTGTGGCCAGCCGTGGCTGCTCACCGGCAAGAGAGCTTGCGCGGAGGCTGCACTGAGCGGCGACAACGACGCGCCTGCGGGAGAAAATGACGCCTACGTCAGCGTCCGCCGGGAATTCGGCGGTGGCCGGGGAAAGCGCAACGCCGGCGGCCATCCACTTTGGGGAGTTTGCGTCTCGCACTCGTTAGGGTCGTTATCGGCCGAGCCCTCGTTCCCCCCGCGCCGCCGGCATCGGAACCACGTCTCAGGCCGGCGCGGGCGAACGAACGCGCTGTCACTGGTGGAGCCAACTTTTAATTATTCTTCAATTAGCCTAACGAGCCTGCTCCGTTCCCGACCTCCATCGACAACGGCGAAGCGAGGCCCCGTTTTTGGTGAGCCTAGGAACGCGAAGGGCAAAACCCGAAAATTACCTCCACCAAAGTTTTGATCCCCCACGGGGAGAAATATCCTCTCCCACGCGGCCTTGCACGCCAGCCGCTGCTTGCCTTTTCACCTCGCCGTCTCTTACTCTCGGTTTTTGTGCCACACGCGCAAAAGTATCTCCTTCTCTGTGTTGCTGCTGCTTCTCCTTACCGCCTCCCGGTCGTTAATTTTGCAGTATCCTGCTGCGCAAATCTTCAGCCTGAAAAACGCCAACGGCCTTCGATGCGTTTCGTTTTTCAGGATTTGTATAGGTTACACTTCCCGCTGCGGAGAAAAAGAAGCTAATTTGACCCCTCCCCTGTTTCCTATCTTAAATCTGTTTTTCATTTCGTTCACTGGGAGCAAAGAACGGTAAAGCACAAAGAAAGTGATTTCTTCCGTGCTTTGTGCTTAAATACAGAATGCAAACTTATTGTGTTTTACTTAGACATAAATTGATCGTATCGGAAAATTGTGAACAGATATAGTGCAAACTTTCAGGTTTTATTAGGGGCGTATTGTTCAAGACACTTAAATTGTTTAACCCGCAGGTCGCGGGTTCGATTCCCGGCTGCGGCGGCTGCATTTCCGATGGAGGCGGAAATGTTGTAGGCCCGTGTACTCAGATTTGGGTGCACGTTAAAGAACCCCAGGTGGTCAAAATTTCCGGAGCCCTCCACTACGGCGTCTCTCATAATCAAATGGTGGTTTTGGGACGTTAAACCCCACAAATCAATCAATCAACTTAAATTTTTTAAACACTCAACTATACAAAAGAAAAAAAGAACATAACGCAGGCCTAATATTCGCTTTAAAATTCATTGCTGGAATGTAATCAAGTAACTGCACTTCTTCAACATTTATTTTGTTTTAACAACATTGCTGTGTTTACGCACATAAAGCAACCCACAACATTCGTGGTTCATTGTGATCAATGGAAAGGCGTAAAAGATACAGTCGATAGTGGCAAGCGTCATTGGTCATTCCTGTGGGCGCACTAATTACAGTGACATATCTAATGCTACTGCGGTTACACGTTGCCCCGCAGTACTTCTAAGCGCTGAAAGTGGCGGTGAGTACGTCAGACGGGACCCTCTTAACACCACATTGAGGGGAGCTGGCGGAAGCTGTTTAAATGATTCAGAGTTAAGGAACTCTTAAGCAACAGTGCAGTGCAGAAGCGTCGGCTACGGGAGGACAGGTGCGTAGTCAAAATATTGTTTGGTGTCAAAGTGTAATTGAACCCGCCCTCGCCCCCTACTTCTGTTGGGGTTGCTTACTTTTACCACGCCACAGTCTTGATGAGGCTATTTCAACTACGTTGTTTTTTTTTTCTTTCTAGACTTCTAGAACAGTACAAAGTACACTTCCAAATTCTGACCGCAGCAATGGTGGATTTAGTTTCTGTGCTCTCTCAGTACGCACATAGCTGCTCCCATTGGGTGAATCGGAATGACTAATTACTTGTGACTGTGTACTTTAAAACTTCGTCGATGATGACTGACCAGTTTTCACTTCTCTGAAATTAAATAATTAATTTTGCTGGTAGTCGAGCCAACGGAGGTTTTACAAATGCAGAATGTAAGTGGTGAAGTCATGCCCATTCAGTCGAAATTCTAAAACTAGCCTTAATTTTGTGTGCCCGCAAACATTTGACAAAATGCAGTTCTGCAGGTTGTACTGCTTTAACATATTCTTGGCGCACAGGGGATAAATCTAAAATAATCGTCGATTTACTTCGTGCCAGAACTTAAGTACAGATTGCTATGAACTGCTGGTATGAACTAAGAATTTTTAGTAAATGCAGATATGATTTCAGTACTCATGGTTCTCGATTGTAAAATTTTAAGAATTTATTTTGTAACCTTTTCTTTTATTGGAATCGGTTACTGTAACGCAAACTCTGGCTTCTCTACTGAGAATAAGATTCGAAGTAAAAATGAACTTTCGTGTGTTTACTGTATGACTTCTCAAAATTGCTGCCACTTCTTTCTGAAAAACGTGCTATAAAAGGTGCGTCTTCCGTCCTCATGCATCGCGATGAAAAGTAGCTGGTGCACTCTCTAAATTGACCTAGGCTCCAAACAGCTGCCTAGTGTTATTGTTATATCATCGTATGAAAGCGGACTTGTCAGTTCTGTGAATGTGTGCGTCCCCATGTTTCGAAGAGCTGGCGAGAGCTTTGTGATTAATACCGAACGTTGTTCAACCACTGCAATAAACGCACGGTTTTTCTGCGATGTTATATAGAACTCACGTCGATGCCGTTCATTTCACTGTTTTTCTATATAAACTTTTTCGGAAACGTTACAGATCACACAAATTCAGTGCGTTTTTGTTGTTGTTTACAAGTTTTGTATACAGTACGGTATAGACAGTATGATTACAGGTAGGGCAACCTCGTCATTAAAGCTTAGCCAAAAACAGCAGGGACGTCACCAGTTCAGCATTTGCACCTTCCCGCTATTTTCGCAGCAAAATCTGTTATGAGATCACAACTCGGGTCTCGCGCAGTGCCGTAGTTATCCACCGCCGCCGCCAGTATTCGTAACCACATCGCGGAAAATTGGAATAAAAGGAAACCTAGTACGAATGACACAGTGGGGCTCGAACCCGGGTCCGCTGGGTGCCAGGACAGTATGCTACCACTGAGCCACACCGGTGCTTGTGACTTGTAAAACTTGCCCTAGGCAGTCTTGATGCCGAGAAAGCAATCGTGTTAATACGCCTTATAAAGCGTTTTAAAACAGTGAAAGACCAACCAGTCGTCGTACAATGCGATTAGCCTAACTAGTGGGCCGTTCAATGTCCAACCCGTTACAAAAGCTTGTTCTTGTTTCCCTATTAACTGTGGCGCATACCCACTACAGCCATAATTCCGCATTGTCGTCAGCCACTGCATGGACAATTGGCACAAAATTCTTTTCAAGTATTTAGCTTCTACCACGCTTCTCAGGAGAATGCTGAAAGCATAGCGAATGCCGAACTACTACCCTAAAATTTTAATAATAATGCCATAGTGGGCATCGAGCAAGTGTGCTTGCAGCCGTTACCCAGTGAGTGTTTAGAAAAGGCTCTGAAAGGCCGCTCTTTTAGCTTTCGCTGTGACTGTGCTGCGCCTTCCGCGCAGGCCTGGCGTTTTTTTATATGTGTAGAATGAAAATGAGTGGGTCATGTGAAACTGTTCGACTCATGGGCTGCTTGTGCGTGAGTTCACATTGTCTCTCTCATATATAAAACCATAATATTGAATGAGATGTGGTGCAACAAACGTAATCTATATTGTGCGTAGTACCACTTCTTCACATCTTCATAATAAGATTTCTTTCGGATGTCTGTGCTCAATGTTGTGTCATTTTTGTTAAGACTATTCGTGCGATGTTTCTTACTCCTGCTTAAATTTCTAATGTTTTCGTTTTCTATTTCTCTCGCTTGGAGTAAAGGGTCGCACAGCTGAAGGCCACTTAGATTTTTCTGCATTTTCTTCCGAGTTTGCGCATTTATACAAAAGAGAAAGAAATGACCGACGTGCCATGAAAGCTACAATAAAACAGTAATTAGCACTTGGACAACAACAAACCCAATCATAGACCATTTACAACTTCCTCTCGTGCTTTTGACACGCGAATTCAGCACCGTGCGGCAACGTGTCTGCCATCCGTTCATTTGGAATGCTTAGAAACCTACTGTAGTATCATTTCACAGTTATCATATTCTCAACAGGATACGCTGCATCATTTAGTGGTTATGGCATTAGGCTGCCGTATTCCAAGTCGCACAACTTAAAAAGCCTTACTAGATTAAAATAAATCCAAGGTCCAACTACGGGGCGCCTCATTATCGGATCATGGCTTTCTCGCATGACCTCGAAACGTAATTCTGGATATAGAGCTTAATGTTGCTTTCTGATTCACCCTCCAAATGTTCCATTTCCAACGGTAAAACACACGAAAGCGCGTATAAGAATGTACGCTGTCTCGTTGTTTTCCTTATTAATTCATCCGTTATTCGCGAAAGCTATGCTCATCCTGTAACGTGTGTGTTTCAACATACGATGCGCATACAATACAAACACAAAAAAAGTTGACATGTCGTAGCAATGCACCCCACAGTACATCCTAGTATACGGGAGAAAAAAACTTCCAGCTTTTGATTATTTTTATCGTGACTTCCCTTGTGTAAGCGTATATAGCAACGAGAAAGTGCTGTGTATCTGACAGCAACAGTCCTCCCCGACGTAAAATAATCGCTTCCAAAGCAGAAAAAAAAAGCAGTGCAATGTTCTTCACGCGCTTCAACGAGCCAGTTCAGAAACGCAAGAAAAGTCGTAAAAAGAACCGCATATGTGTGGCTGTTAGTGGTTGGCCGAGAAAGCAGCAGTGATAGAGGGGAGAGCGAAGCTCGGCTGAACTGTACTTCACGTGTAACCGTCGGCTGAGAGAGGGACCGGTGTTTATGACAGAGTCCCTTTTCCCTTCTTTTTTCTCTCGCTAATCTTGCAAGGGACAGGGAGTGCATAAAGCACCGCACGACTCGGCAAGCGCGTGTTGCTTCGGTTCTAGGCGACGGCACGCCCCTGCCTCTCGCCCGTCGCATCCGTCATCACCAGCGAGAGCAAAACCGAGGCGGAGCCCGCCTTCATAACCGCTAGGAACAAAACCTCTGCGCTCCGTTATGTCTCCCCTCGGAGTCGCGATCGAGCCTTTCCATTGGCCCACGAGCGCGCACGTGATGCGCCCCGACCAATAAGGGAAGAGCGCGCCATATCGGCGATTAATAAAGGCCGCTCGCTCCCCCTTACGGCGATAGCGACTGCCGCATCAACCGACGAAGCCGCGAAAAGCGCCCTAGTGGGAAGCGAGAGAGGGTGGGAAATAGTCAAGGAGCGTGCCAAAAAACAGGCAGACAGATCGGGAGGCCGACCTCACCTGGTGTGTTCGGGGGGCCCTCCGGCGCAGATGGCTGTCTCGCCTGCACTCCCAATCCGTCTTCTTCGTTATCGTTGTCATTTTCTTCGTGGTGCCATCGGCACTATTTTGCAGCATGGTACCTTGCGATCGTTGATGCTTGCAATTCTGATGCACTTTCTTTGAAGACACGAACGATAAACGCGTGAAGCAGGATGCGATGGCTCTGTGTCATAGGCGCCAGTGTCATGTGTCATCCACTGCGATTTGTCTGACAGAGACGCGCGCGCTGTACTTAGCCTCCGGAGCACGTTGAGAACCACCAGCGGTCGCGGCGCCAGCGTTGTCACGAGGCGAAGTTTGCCCCCGGCTGCTCCGCTACCAGCCTGGCCTCGCCTGCAGCGGGGCGACTCGGACTCAACACGGTCATTGGAGTTTAAACCCCGGGCGCGGCGCTAGCGGCCCCGCAGTGCCCGGGTGACCAGTTTAGCTTTTAACAGATCCCTTTGCCAGTCGCACTCCTGCCGGCCTCCTCTCCCCGACGCTCCGCCCAAGAAACAGTACTTTCAAAGAGGAAGTGAACGAACGAACACCCCAACTAGGCCGGTCGGTCTACTTTCTTCAAGCGCGCCTCTTTTAGTGAACTTTTGTCCTTTTGTAGCTACTTGCTGCCACCTCCGTTCTATCGCTCGCTCCTCTCGACTCGCTCTCTTGCTTTTCCTGCACTCACTTTGCTCTGTAGTTTCGTTTCACCCGTGCTGCCCTTTTTTCACTCTTTACTGTTGCCCTTTTTATCCCCCCATTGCTCGACGGTTCCGCTCGTTCGTTCTTTCCCCTTTTCTCTCTGTATTTCACTTTCACTTTGTTTTCACTATCAGCCCTTCACTGGGCTTTGTTAGCCATTTGATTTCCTCATTGTCTTGTAGCTTTACCCGGTGGAGAGGTGAACTTTCCAAGTCCTAACTGTTGTTGACTGTCAAGACACGGGTACGACTACAACCGTTGAATGTGGGCTCCGGTGAACTGTGGTGCTCACATTTACCTGTGCACAAAAGAAGACCAAGTTGCAAAATATAAGGCGAATCCGTTACGGAGAGTGCTATTCGAGCAAATACGCTTTCATGCTACCTCGTTGTTCTATCTAAGCAACTTTTTTTAGAATACAGAGTCCCACTATAGAGAGTGACAAGGAACGATACCATCATAGGGGAGACATTATAAAAGTTGATGAAGTTTTGTTTTAGTGAGCTCGACTTATGTTGATTAAAGACATCAGGTTGATGTTTAGTGCATATAATTCCGCCAAGCCGTTAATGATAATAAGCAAATAGAATGAGATTTTGCTCATCTTAAATGCCTAAAGTTATGAAAACTGTGAACAAGATACCCTAAGTATAGAGAAATTACAAGCTCAGATTGAAATGTTGTGCAAACTAGATGACGAAAAAACAAAACAAGTAAAACTAATTCACTCTGAATTATCTTGTATTTCTCCTGTGAGCTTGTGCTTGCTGTCCTTGAACAGACCCAGAAAATAAAGAGTGGAAGTAATGGAAGAAGTTTGCAGTGAAACAGTATTCGTTGTTTTGGGAGAAAATAGTTACAAGAAAGAAAAAAAACTGTTAAAAAACCAATACACTTTTTTAACTTTTCTAAGAGTTCCTTCGTTATCACAGTTTTTAAAACAAGCCTCGGATTGTGGCTAGAGGCTTTTATAAGTAACATTTTCGACGAAGTGAACTATTAAAGTCAATAAAATAAATCCTGTGTTTTTTTTTTTGCTTTCATGATAATATAACCATTTATCCTAGGCTTCTGAACTTCATCGTGAGTGACGTTTCTGCCACACAGCCTAGGCTCGCAAATATAAAACATACGAGAAACTGTCGTCCGTGTACTGTCGTCCGTTTGCGTACTGCTGGGTCTAACACACAAAAAAAAAATACTCCAAAAACGAGCCGTCTATTTATAAGTACGCTCTTTTCAACACTGTCCGTTGGTATTAACATGAAAGGTTATCTTATATGTGTCCTTTGACGAAAGCACACCTATACTTATGACGCCTTCGCGTCATCCTCCCTCCCGTGTCTTTCTGCTACGTTTCTGACTCGTACTTGCACTGACTGGTGCAAGATTTCTGCATTGTAGCAAGACTGGTGCTCGACAAGACGTGCTCGGTGTCGCCTTGCGTTTGAGGCACACTTGAACCACTCGCTTTGAGAGCGCGTCAGGCGAGCGGGCCCTTGGGCGAAGGAAGACATGCCACTGCCATTCACAGCAAGACGGCAAAGGGCGGCCTCTTCTGTAAAGCTTGTTTTTCTGCGCACGTACCACTGCTGCGGAAAGGCCGAACGCAGCGGGACCAGCGCGCGCACGCGTTTGTGTGTGCGTGTCCCTCACTCCGGGATCGCAAGCGGGGAAAGCCTCTCTTTCAGACGGCCCGCATCGCCACGCTTCCAGCACTCTGGGCTGCAGTCCATTGTAGTCGAGCCGCCTGCCTCGATGTGTTTGCCGCTGCCCTACCGCCTGTTGTCGAGATCAAGCGAAAGCTTTCTGTGCCAGTCCCGTGACGGTTACCGCTTCTGAGCAGTTTGCTTTTATCCTGCGCTGGTGGCGGGTGTTGGTTTTTCATTTCCCTCGCCTCCGTTCTGTCCGCTTCCCCCTTCATTCTTTCCCTATCTCTTCTTCATCTTTGTGCACTTTTGTTTGTGCCGAAAAGGAGCCGTCGTTATCGGGAGGAAAAAAGGCTGCTTAGCACGTCCTTTGTAACGCTTTCGGAACCTTTAAGACGGCCACACACTTGCACCGAGGCTATCCTCGCGCGCTCTATGGCTCGATTATCGCACCAAAGTATTTGACACGGTGGAAAAAAGACGGGTTTGCTCATAATCGTATTTACACTGCTGACAACGTAACTGCCGGCACTAGGCACACTATTCTCTTCGAGGCTGGTGAGGTCGGAAAACGATTACAGGGGTACGCGCTCAGTAAAAATCATTGTTTTCTGCATCTACTAAAAATCTTTTCTGGTGGCGATGTCAAGAAAAGCTAACACTGGAGGCTGGATGTGGAAACTTATAATTCTCAATAAAGATTTTACAAGGAAGGTAGGCTACACATTTCATCTAATTTAACTGGTGATTTAGTATCATGTAAAAAAGATTTATTGCTTAAAAGAATAATAAAAATTGATGAAGAGAATAATCTCATGTCGTCTATTAAGATGGCGAAGTGAGAGTCAAAAAAAAAGGAAAACAAATAAGGCATTCATCTCAGAAGTGGTTTACGTAATGTATTTAATAGGCTCTTATGTCGAAAGAAACAGCCTTGTCAATTTCAGCTATATTTTAAGCTTTGATATCACAGGAAACCGAACTGGCACATGTTACTTTTTGTTGCAGCGTTCACGTATAAATAGCTAGACACTCATTTTCGCGCTGTAGTTTTTTATCAATTTGTTCATTGTTGTATTAAGTTACGCCACTTAGAATCACTGCATACAGTTTAAAAACTGAAAGAAACCCGCAATACATATTTGATCATTAATTTGCTTAATGTCAATTGGTTCAAAAGAGAAGCGTGAAACTACGTACCAGTAGTGAATTTCACTACTTATGTTAAACTTCGCGCTTCAGATTAACGCACTTGACCAACGTCAGGGATGTATGTCGCACCTGGAATTTTTATTTTTCTGAAGAAAGGCTGGCGTGTTCAGCATCAGGGCCACTTCTCCAGCAAGTCTGCGCAAATTGTTTCTTGTTTTCCAGCCTCCTAAATGTTGCGCATTTGTATGCGTACTAGGTTGCATGAGTAGTGCATGTATTTTTGTGATGCGAAATGGAGTACAAAAACTGAATAATAATTATTAAACTTGGCTCTAAACAATCAAATTTAATTACAACATTTTAATTACAACCGCAAGCAAAGATACAGCGTCCAAAAATGAGACTATCAATCTGTACAGGTTCTAGCGTGTATTCTGGCGTGTATTCTTGGAAGCGAAAGAGAGGGTGAGAGAGAAGACAAAAAAAAAGACAGGAAAGTTGACCATTTGGCAGCTAGTTTATAAAATCTTTTTTTAAACGAAAACCTTACAAAGTACAGTTTCTAACACGTTGTTTACATTTCCTCATGGTGTGGGTTCACAAAAAAAGTGCATCAAAAAAGTTTTCATGTTTCAAGTTACCGTTATGCCAGCTGCTTCGTATTTCTCATTTTTGCAACATCAAATACCGCCCGCATCGGCCACATTTCGATAGAGGGAAAATGCGTCAGGTCCGTGTGAT
Organism: Rhipicephalus microplus; assembly: GCF_043290135.1. Lineage (NCBI taxonomy): Eukaryota > Metazoa > Arthropoda > Arachnida > Ixodida > Ixodidae > Rhipicephalus > Rhipicephalus microplus. Next base: position 173,585,114 of record NC_134710.1, read on the forward strand.
TAGATTTATGTGGCAAAAAGATCGAAGTGTGGCCTAGTAGGTAATTCACCTTAGTTCAGCGTACTGGGAGTTTGGGAACACATAACAGAAGAACGACGAACCACACAACACGAGCGCTCGTGTTGTGCGGTTATCCCTAATCTCTTGGGCGTTCCTGCGCTCCCATTATACACTGCAAAAATATATTTGGGTGCTTGTAAGAGAATACCAGGTTCTCAAATATTCTGCAGCCCTCCACTACGATGTCAGTTTACGGACGTAAAACGTCACGTTTATAATCATAATGCGTATCATGTCGTGATTCTGGAGTGATTACATAGGGCCAGTCAATTTATTCGCGAATTTATTTACAGCGCAACACCCGAAAAACACAGGACATGGAAGGAGCAAAAGAGAAAGAAAAGAGGGCGCTCTTTCCCTGTCCTGTATTTTTTCTGGTGTTGCGCTGTAAGTAAGTTCACGATGGATCCTAACCAACTGGCCCAACTTACCGTCTTACTGCAATCTATTCGCTTTTTAAAGATCTTTGACAATACTAAGCTGTTGAGTACAGAAGCTGCCCACATTTGAGTTGAGTACAGAAGCTGCCCACAGAAACGGGAAATATTCATGCAATGAGATTATGACATCGCACACTAACTTTGATATTTTGTGCACCGCTCCTTTTCTTACATGCTAACGATGATCTGAAAGTGCAATCGAGTGAATGTGAGTCACTCGGGCTTTCACACCGTCCTTTTGCACATGTATCAGTGGATCCCTACGAATCACCGAATCTAGACAGTCTGCGCAGTACTTGGTACTGCACGGAGATAACGTTACCCTCCAACCTCGAAACTTAAGACAAAGAAACACGTATACATTCGCGCCGGACAATGAATATTACTTATAGACAATGAATATATTACCCATAGAAACTTATAGCCAACTGTGGCAGAGTCGCAAGAAGTTTCGAACTTTCCCGTCATGCAGAGAGCCACTAAGAAAGAAAAAGTAAAACTGTGCCATGGACCCAAGTTCCCGACTGTCACTTGGTTCGCTGTTCGATGGCAGCCTGTCGCAACGCTTTGTCCAAGCTGCATGAGTACAGACCGAACAACCCTTCAAGAAGAGTGCGCTCGATGTACGCGGCGCGTATCGTCTCTCCCTATAATCGCGTCCCTGCGCATAAATGCGCAGGTCAGTGGTGCATCGTGCGGCAGCACATGCACAGTCTGTCCAAGTGCGCATAATTCGCATCAGGGCGATGGGAGCTCCTCATCCATCACACCTTAAGGCGCCGCGGGCTACCTTCTTCGGGACGAGCTTAACAATGATTAATGGTCGCCCATCGCTGGAATCCCGGCGGCTACCAACCGGCGGCTGTTATGCGCTCCCAACCGAACAAATAGAAAGGAGGAGAAGGGAAAGAAAAACGTATAAAGAAAAACTCAGCCACGTGCATGATAATTCCAGAATTGAAGATCCCTTTTTTTTCTGATTTCAGGATATACAACAATAATGAAAAAAGAAATGAAGGAAAATGAATTTCAGAAAATTCATTATGAGGAAAGTACATAGGAATATTATTCAAGATTTCACAATACATAATTGGTCGAAAATTATATATATATATATATATATATATATATATATATATATATATATATATATATATATATATATATATATATATCTATTTATCTATCTATCTATCTATCTATATATATATATATATATATATATATATATATATATATATATATATATATATATATATATATATTTTTTTTTTTCTTTCCGTCTATGACGCAGGATGTGCAGCTTCATGGCCGGGTTACTGTTTCTTTCGACACTTCTCGTCGCCCACTATGCTTGCTCCACGTTTCAGTGCGGTTATGTGTTAGTTATAACAGGCTGTCTGGGCACAATGTGTTAAAAATTGGAAGAAAAAAAGTGCGGGGTATTTTATCATCACAGAGTTTGTTGGTTAAGTGATGAAACTGCATTTACGCACCACATCACTGGACATCTTGAACTTTCGTTTTCATACGTGAGAAGCGTAGTAAAAAGTTTGTGCGTGTGTGCTATTAGCACACAGCTAATAATAATAATAATAATAATAATAATAATAATAATAATAATAATAATAATAATAATAATAATAATAATAATAATAATAATAATAATAATAATAATAATAATATGTTATTTATTTATTTATTTAACGTGCCCTGAAAGAACCATGAGGTCTTAGTGCAGGCACACGTAAATACAAAACAATACATATAAACCATAAGATACCGACACACTTCAGAAAAATCAAATGAATAAGAGTGAAAACACGCAGAAAAAAGGAAATCAGCGGAAAATGGGAAAAATTAAAAGACAAGACGAGAATCATAAAACGCAAGTGAAAAATGAAGGGGAATATACACAACTATGTTAAAACCTTCCTCAGAGACGGAAAAGGGAAGAATATGTACATTGTGAAAAGCTAATACTAATAATATTTCCGTTTTTACGCCCAAGACCACCATAGGATTATGAGGGACGCCTCAGTGGAGAGCTCCGGAAATTTTTACTATCTGGTGTTCTTTGCACCTAAATCTTAGCACTCCGGCCTCCGGCACGTCGCCTCCGTTGAACTGCGGCCGCCGCGACTGGGATTCGATGATGTCCCCATCGGGGCAGCAGTCGAGCTCCGCAGCCCCTGCACCACTGTGGCTGGTTCTCCGTGAATCATTAAAGGCAAATATTACATTAAAGTGTGTGAGAACACATAACTTTTGTTCGCCACAATAGTGTAGCGGTTGCTGTGCTCGGCTTCTCACGCGAAGGTCACCAGTTTGATTCCGGTCATGGCGGTCGAAATTTTATGAACGCAAAAGCTATATATGTTTGTGTATTGTGTGATATCAGTGGGCAAAATGTGTTTAAAAAATGGGAGAAAAAACGTGCGGGGTATTTTATCATCACAGAGTTTGTTGGTTAAGTGATAAAAATGCATTTACGCACCACACCATAAGACATCTTGAACTTTTGTTTTCATATGTGAAAAGCGTAGTAAAAAGTTTGTTCGTGTGTGCTCTTAGCACACAGCTAATAATAATAATAATAATAATAATAATAATAATAATAATAATAATAATAATAATAATATCACGCGAAGGTCATAATGATAATAATATCACGCGAAGGTCACCAGTTTGATTCCGGTCATGGCGGTCGAAATTTTATGAACGCAAAAGCTATATATGTTCGTGTACTGTGTGATATCAGTGGAAGTTAAAAAATACCAGATTGTGAAAATTTCTGGAGCTTGAACGCGCCTCATAATAGTATGATAGTTTCGCCACGTAGACCCCATATATTATTATTAAAATCATAATTATGTGATGCGAAACTCGCCATTGCGAAAAAAAAATCAGATCTACATTTCTCCAGTCCAAATGATGAGGACAGCACCACAAATGCATTCTACCAAATGTTTGCTATGTCGCGTGAAAAAGTGAATGTTATATATGAGCAAGTCTGCAAACTTCTGTAAGAAAGCCAAATAAAAAAAAAGCTCAGAATATTAACTATTTGAAAAAGAAATGGGGCTCTGTTCTATATAGTGCAGAAGATGGAGGGGAAGAATAGGGGCAAAGTACAGTGAAAGTCGCACTGGACATGTGAACCATTGATAGTGAAAGCGATGTAATAGAAAACTACATAAGGTAAAGTTTAGTGCGTTCAGTGGCTTATGCTGTAGGAAAAGCGTTATTAACAAAGTTAGCAAACAACGTGTTACGCGCGCACATGGAAAGGTGACCACATCGCATTCGTTGCCACAATACCCGTGGCTGCGTAGTGAGAGAGGTGAAAATGTACAGCGCGTCTCTTAATCTTTTAGTTACGCTTATTGGACGAGTCGTAATTGCGTTAGTAGGTGTGATGCTCTTTCAAAAACGAGTAAAATAATAATAACGGCTGATTATTTACGTATCAAAACCACGATATGATTATGAGGCATGCCGAAGTGAGACTCTCCATTATTAGTGGTGAGCTGAGGTTGTTAAACGCGCACACAAACCTAAGCACACGGGTGTTCTTTGCACTTGATCTCCATCGAAATGCGTCCGCCGTGACCAGCCAGCAAAACTGCCTGCTCGAGTTACTGCAGAACGACACCTCACGTGCTAAGCTAACACAGCAAGTACGGACAAAATAGAGCACGCATACACCCAAAAAGGAGCGCATGTGATGGCTGACGTCTGTTGAAACCTTCCAGCGCAAGCGAAGACAGTGCACGTGAAGTGACCACTCATCTCGACCTGCTCAGCCATTGCACCCGCAGCATATTATTGCCCAATAGAGCGTGTATGTGCTCAGCCGCATAGTGGAGAGATAGTCCAGCCGGGACGGTCGGGCTGGCTATAGAGAGACGTTCAACCATCCTTATTTTCTCACGAAAAGAAGGTGCACATCAAGCCACCATCTTTCTCGGCTCACCCATGCACGTCTTCTCTGTAGCACCTAGAGAGCGGCTCGCACAGGCTGAGGCAGAACCACATTGTACTAGCAGCATCCCAGCGTAAGTAAGGGCGAATTACCACCTAGAATGTTAAGAACATGTGCACAGATTAACGTACAGTCAATACTTGTTCGTACATGCTCGAGTATCTCGTTCGTACTTATAGTCCGTTAAAGCTGTAACAACGCTTTTGCAGACCGCTGATTTGACTGCTTGTGAGCATTATGAGAATAATTTGTTTTTGTGTTGTTCTTTTTTCTGAATACTAGCATTTCATGAATACTAGACGTGAGCGTTTTGTCGCAGCACACCGCATCAACGACATTCACACAAAACGTGTTCAAGTGTTTCCTAGAGACAACATTCAACACAGCCGGTGTCGTTGTTTCATTCGAATACGCGACGCAAAAGATTTTTCAAAGAGTGCAACATGATATCGCGATGGCAGAGTCATGGTGCGATTCAAAGGTGAAGTGAAGATTCAAGGTGCCGCAGTCGGTTGTTTCAGAACATTGATGTGTGTCGCCACGAGAACGTCCGATTTTGGGCCAGGCCACGAAATGTAATTTGGTTGACATATGCCCGCGACAACAACGCCAGGTGTTCTGCGCTTCCTTCAAAAAGTATTTGAACAACTTAATCAGTGTATTCGTTACCCATTATGCCGCATACATTTGAAAGCCATCAAAACGTGATGGTGTTATGTTAGCCCCAATGATGGTATCCTTTCTCTGTCGAAGTATAAATGAGTTCTCTAATTTTGAACACTCATATTTCGTGTGCTTCATACCATGAAAACTTATAAAGCAAGACTTCATGTTATAGCGCCCAACTCAGGTGTGGTACAAATTCATGAACAAAACGGTGTTTTGTGATTTGAGGGCAATGAACTTGGGATTAGGTGGCTAATGCGTCGATCAGTTAGGGAGTGCAGACACATTCCTTGCGTCACCCTAGAGTCTTAAAACGTGGGGGAGATGCGTCAGAATCGAACCGACATTTCGCCTAGCTGCAAAGAAAAAAAGCACTGACGAATTCCACGAGGCTAAGAATTCTCAGCACTTCCTCCCGTGGCAGGGTGAGAATAATCGTCCAACTACGCAAAAACATTGGAAAATTAACCGCCTCTTAGCGCAGAGAACTGACGTGCTAAAAAATGAGTTCATTTCGGGCCGCCCACTTCGGATCAGTGGTTCGGAATGCCACCGTGGATCCAAATGGGGTTTCAGTAAAATTCGTTCCCCCTTGATGACGCAACCGCTCTGCGAACTTCACGAAGCGCGCTGAAGTGCAAACAGGAAGCCCGAAACAGGAAAAGTGGAAAAACGGAAATGACTTTTCACCTCACCACTCCTGTTTCAGCCTGCAATCTCTCTCCATTGATTCTATTCACCTTCTTTTTTGTTTGCGTAACAACTGCTGTGCTTGCTTTTTGCCATTGTCACAATCTTAGGACTTACAATGACACAGCAAGGCAGCGGGCTTTATCTCCGAGTCAGCGCGCTGGTTACAGCGTAACAACTCAAATTGGCGGTGAAGACGCGTGCACGTAAGGGACGCACAAGAGGGGAGCGCTTCTCCGAACTCTATAGAAATATGTGTCTTTTTTCACATTTACAGAAATTTTTTTTCATCAGTAATTAACAAAAATGTGCCGAAACAGTTTTTTGCAACACCTTCATGACGCTGGAAGACAAGCGACTGCCCATGAGATTGAAGCTTTATGCACTAACATTGAAGTAGCCCCAAATTGACAGTGTTGACAACAGTGCAGAAGGCATGTGTCTCAAGTGACTCTGTCTGTGCTAATGAATGAACATGCCGGCCAACAGTTTTGCAAATGCATTAACATGAGCTGCATTGTTTTGTTCGGCAGTGCGAAGAAGTGCCATTCTAGTTATCTGCCACTTTTGACGCGGCACTGACACACATATGATCAACATGAACTTATGGTATTTGCGCTGAGATATTGTGAAATATTCTGCGAATGGAGAATTTTTTATGGCCCTTGTGTTTGCCAAGTCATGGCAAGCACTTGAATTGAGCAGCTCGTGTGTTCGCGTTTTCCACACGGCAAGCCAGTCCGAACGACACATTGTCCTACCTTTAGCGTGTATACTTAGTCAAAATAGTAGTTAATTATTCATTCTTAATTTAAACCTCTATCACCTCGGGACAAGTTGTCGAAACTGAAAGTAAGCACAGGTGTTGTGTCTTCTTTTGTATGAACACGAAGACGACATTAAAACAGATCAAAACACACAGAAGCAGCCTAGCCCAAATGGGTTCACTCTTAAAGTAACACTTGAAAGGCCGTTCCGGGGATATATACTTTTGGCCATTCACAAGTACAATTAATGAATAGCGCATACTGTTATCTAGTGCCGTGATAGCATGGTTTTATCTGTATCACCGGGAGCCAGAATCGGCAACAGAGTTTCCTTCATCGGCAAATTTCGCGGCGTGATTCTTCAGCGTGCCTTACATAAAACTAACTTTGTAAGTCCTGAGGCTCTAATAAATAAGTAAAATAAAAAAGACTTATTCACTATTTCTGGCTCTCTTTATAATTATCTTTCTCAAATATTTAAGGTAATGAACTGATGCCGTTTAAAACAGTAAAATTATAAAGCATGTTATGACAGTTTTGATGCATCAGAAATGACTTCGATTTATTTTGCCTATCTGAATTAACTTCACACTTTCAATAAACATACGATGACTTGCACTCGACTGCTCGATGATCGTAGGAATATAAATGCACCATTTTGCTTTCTTGTAATGTGTTATGGTAATTCTATTTTTTTTCGTTGCTCTTCAAGAAAGAACTCAATGTAATTAAAAACTGAAAAAAAGGCACAGTTTCACCGCAAGAGAAAGCAACGAATGCTATAGCAACAAGTTGGACCATAACGCTGAGAATGGCAAGCAGATCAAAACGTGCAGCGCGCTGCGCACGCACAAATGGAGCCCGAAAACAACACACACAGGACAAGAGTGAACTAACAACGTTCACCACTCGATACTTAATACGCTGTTTAAGCGAAAATGATGCACCAAGCGTAATCACAGGTACAGATGAGTGCAAAGTAACATGTGTCCCATGCAGTTGTTACTTCGCTGTGTTTGAAAAGCGCACTCTTTACGCAAACGGCGCCTGTCCAGCGAGTGAAGTGATCTTGCGCGACCGGTAAATTAACGCAATCATTTCGGTCAAAGTCGAAGACACGTGATTATCTCCACCGAAGAATAAGCGCGCGCCCGCAAGCATCTAACTCCCCCCCCCCCCTCCTCATTCGCGGGGCAAAGTACGCGTGGGAGATAAGCGCACGTCAGAGCATTGTGACGTGCTGGGTGCCGAGCACGGGTGACTTTCTTTCTTTCTTGAGTTTTCATATATATAGATACGTATACATATATCGTGCATGATGCCGACGCCAGCGGCAAAAACCAATTGAGAGTGTCTATATAATTGCTATCGCAATAAAATGCAGTGCGAAGAAAAGGTAAATATATTATTAGCGCCTGGCCAAACCGAAGAAATTCTCCTCAATGCACCATCCGCCTCCGATGGCCGGGCCCAGCAGATTAAATGCTTCGAGAGAATTTGCAAAAACAGGCGAATTCCGGGAGCCAGAGCGAAAGGAAAGGTGGTGATCCAAAAGTTTCTTTTTTAGCACAAGTTTCAAATCGCAAGAATGGGCGTGCCAGCCACAAAGAGGAATGTACTTGCTCCTGTCATGTTTTTTTCATTGATACTGCTTGATTTCACGCCGTTTCTCGTTCGATTCTCGAGGAATATCGAGAGTTTAACGAAGGTGTTTCCGCTAACAGCATCCACCTACAAATGAAAATTTCTTTTTCTTGTGAAACATTCTCGATAGAATACTATAGAAGTATTCACGATAGAATACGAGAGAGCGTGTGTGCTGTTTGGTTACCAAAGACCTCCAATATATGCATGCAATTTTATGGGTCTGCAAGCTTGCTTTCTTATTTCAATAGCCGCTAAAGCTTTTTCGCTGCGCTGGGTAGAGTAAACAGAAATCTTTTGTTTTCTTTTCATGCCTAGGAGAACATACCTCATGAACTGGCTTACGCTCACTTCATCTTCTCCTTTGTTTTCTGCTTTGCTCCCACAACATGTGCACCAATTTGTGGGGCCGTGAAATGCAATAACAACAATGACTTAGTACGTTACGTGCCTAAAAATTAACAGTTTTAAGATGGTACTGTTTTTTTAAGTACCCCTGCGTAACTGGGGTTTCACTTCCCAAAACCACGATATGATTATGAGAGACGCCGTAGTGAGGGGCTCCAGAAATTTCGTCCACCTGGGGTTCTTCAACGTGCGCCTGAAGCTAAAAACGTGGGCCTCAAGCATTTTCGACTTCATCAAAAATTCAGCCGCCGCGGCCGGGATTTGATCCAGTGACCTTCGGGTGAGCAGACGAGTGCTATAACCACGAGACCACCATGGTGGCAGATTTCAGCACCATTGCGCTTCCCGGAACGTATCACAAACGTTAACAGAAATAGCAAAGAATAAATTTGAGGCATTTGTTGCTATGTATACCTCAAGTAATTGTAACAATACTCGAACGCTGATAACATGCTGAGTGATCATTCATGATTTCAACGAAACCACCAAGACCATTCGTCGACCCCTTTATGCTAATCCTGGTCACAGTGAAAACGGTCTTTTACATTATATCATCATTTAGAGGAGGGGCTGGTAACCATTTGTAGGCATTGCTATAGCACTACACAAAGAATTGTCTAACCCTCTTGGAAGGGGCTCCTTCTAACAAATGTTATGTTATCGTGTAAGAACAGGTAGCTATTACAATCGCCTCAACCATTCCACTTATTAAGACTTTCGATGTTAATACTCGCGCTAGCATGTCATGCAAGGTCATGTTGCGCGTCTTAGCTGTCGCGCTTCTACGCCGTCTCATAGCCTACACGCCATCTGAAATAGAGCTCCTCGGAGAAATGACATTTTACGGCGCACATCGGCCGGTGTCGGGTGACCAACGCGTGCTTGGGCGCTTGTCTCGGACCCGGAGGAGCTTTCACCGAAGGACACACGGCGCGGGTTTCCAGCGTAGGCGTGAACTTGAGACGTGGACACTAAAGTGTGACCATCACACGCGGTCCTTTGCGGGCGCAGCGAGCGCTGCGGACGGAAGGGGAGAAGCGGCAATCTAGCCGTTGAGTCAGCTCTCTCCCGCCCACACGGGTTCCCATTCTGTTATTGTGCTCCGACCAACATGGCTGCCTATGGAGTGCGATGGCTGGCCGCCAAGTGGCGCGGGATATGGTCGCCGATGTCCCAACGTCCATGTGTCCCTGGTGGGGACTGATTAGTAGGGTTGGACCGGCGGCGGATTGATGGCGGCGCTGTTAACTCCCCTACTCCCTTCTATTCCCAACCCTCCCCCGCTTTTGTGCCACGCGGTGACGACGTTGCGGGCCCCGTCCGCGACGTTTGATGGACGGTCCGGGTTAATCTTCCAGCGCGTGTCCGCTGCTGCGGGTTCGCGGAGCTCACCATCGCGATCCTTGCAACACAACCCCCTCGCACATTTTTTTTCTGTTTTCTTGCTTTGGCTCCCCGCCAGAAATGGTGCACTCGCGACTAACTCCGCCTTGCGTCCACTAAACACGTGCACGCACCGGTACCTCGCTGGTGAAACACTTTTAATTTCCTTGACAATGTGTCGGTGCCTCCGCGTGATATTTTTGCCAGCACACCATCTGCCTACCTCGAATTCAGGAATGCACAAGACCAAATTAAAAAAAATGAACTATAACAATGTTTATATACATGCGGCTTGATGCAACAGAACGTGATAGCTCGAACAACGTTCCGAGAGGGCGGAGCTTTTATATGTATACGCTACAGCGTTCGGTGTCGCAAGTTCCTCGTATGCTTTGTGGAGAGGGCGGCAATTCCAAACAAAGTTTATATGTGAGCTTAGCACTACCAAGTGGGTACCCTAGACAACGCGAAATAGGAATGAAGGTCTGAAACAGCGGTATGGATAAAACCTGGCATGTAGTGTCCTGATACCCACGAGTGAAAATACAGCGTCGGCTTGCACACTGCAACCCGCAATGACACTTAGTATTCGACCTGCTATTTGGAATAAAACCCGAATTAGTTTACTTCCGTATTAACGTGCCGATAAAAGACTGAAATTAAATTAAAAAGATATATCTTGAAAAAGTTCCACTGCATGGGTTACGCAAGACACAGAATGGCGAGCGAGTGCGTAAGAGACAGAGAGAGATACATTGCTTAGTCCATTCCCGCTTTTTTTTCCGCATTGTTTTCAAGTGTTTTGGATTTTCACCATGTAGATTGAGCAACTCTCTCAACATGCCATGTTACTCGAGCGCGAGTAGGTTTCGTGTAGTTGCATTTTAGTTTTGAAATCAGCACACTAATATTTTACATGTGTATATAGTGTTTCTTATACTATTGCGAAGTTTTTTTCTTCAGAGTTAATTGTCGTTTGCCTGGTATATATTTTACTCTCTAGTGTTTCATTCTATCCCATGGCAGTCTAATATTTTCTTATCAGCCTTTTCTTAAAAATAAACAGGAAGTTCCAGTTGCGGCATTCATGTTCGCCTCCTAGTTACGGTATATTAACTGACCACGTTTACCTAATTATGCTCCCTCTGGCGTCATTCAAGATGTATACCTCAAACCAAACTTTCCAGTGAAAACAGATACCTTGCGATCCTTTTTCCCTTTATATTTCAGTAATAACGATGCGTCTAGCGGCAACGTTCACGGATTAATTGCAGTAATTTAACACCAGACCAAACAATGACCGAAGAGGGAGGGCCGATTCCTGACTACTAAAGGTGTATTGTTCCCCTGCGTCTCTCAGTCACGCACACTTTCTTTTCAGGGTTCTCAGGACATAGGAAGATGATTTTTTCAACGCCACTTTTACTGTCACGACCAGTTATTTTTTTAAATGTGGTTCTAAATGCCCCCCTTTTTATCCTAGCTTTCAAGTGATGAGCCTCGGGCAGGGCAGATATTTTTTTCGTTCCAGCCGATATTATGGTGGCTCCCGCGTTTTCAACTTTGATATAAAAAATAAATATCACTAGAAGGAAGCCTGAATAACCAGTGTTTGTATTTTGTTTAATGTGCCCGGTTAATTGTTGTATCATTGTTCATTATAACAATATTAAATCATATTGACAACTCTTTACTAGCACTGCGTTTTCAACAACCTAAAGTTTCTTAGTAATATTCAATATATAACACCAAAGTCATTAAGTACTAAACAGTCCAATTCAGGACACTAATACAATTTCTTAGTGTATTCGTGGGGCTATATGTTTGAAGTATGACAGACCACTAAATGTATTGGTTACATGTCGGTAATGCATTCTAGTTAACAAAGAAAGTAATATTCCAATTTTAACGCAATAGCGTTAAAGAGCTGGTTTTTCAGAAATTCTGGTATTGGTATGGGCGTCGTTGGTTGTGAGTGAAAAATCATGATGTTATGCGTGACGTGACCGAAAATTGGGAACAATGCAAATAAAATAAATAAATGATCTTTGAGCAGAGTGGGGACCGAACCAGCGTTATTTGGGTTTAAGCGGGGATTCAACCGTAGTCGTTTGCGTGACAAGCGGGTGTTCTATCACATGGCCATGCCTCTGCTTTTTTTTTCAACATGATATTTAATAGGATGTGTAATAAAATGGCACGCCGTACCACACAGAGTTGCACTATTGCACTCCTATAGTGACAATGAGCGTACAAGCACTGCTTAGAAATAAACTCAAAGGTTGAAGTCCTATAGTCTAGGGAGAGTTCGTCATCATGCGCTGCACAACAAAAGTTGCGAGGCTAAGCACTTCAGCAAGATAGGGTGCCAGTCCAGTGGAAAGTAAAGTTCTTTATAAACATGCCTAAAAGGAATGGTCATTCGAATAAAATATATGCTTGAAGAGTCGATCGACTCTGCGTTGTGCTCCTGCATACGCATCTTCCACAGACTGTGTGTACCAATAAGAAAAAAAAACATATCGAATGGCACTTCATCATAAGATAACAAACAGTGTATGAAATAATTACAAAATATTTCTGTGAAGTTTGTTGGAGGACAACCCAGAATAGTATGGCGTATTTGCAACTCACAAAGCAGTGCTCTTTTCTATCAGGTACATCACAGAGACGGCAACTATAGCAGTAGAGGCGAAAATACCTTTTTTGTAACCAAGTTTTAACGGGTAGTGTTTCAGAATAAAGTTTATAAAAGAATATTCTTGAATTGGGAGATATACACATTTTGCACACCCATTTCAACACATTGTGACCATGAAGATCTAAGTAGATTGATGGGTACAGTGGAGGATGGAAGAGCATAGATAGTAATTTTGTATATAGCGTCTTCCGTGAAACTGTATACGAGTAGTATTCTGTTGAAAAGCGACTTTCAAGAAACCGAACTGCAGAGTAAACTTTTTTTCATAAATCCCCACAAACACGGGTGCGCGGAGAAGTTTGAAGAAACAACATCGCCAGGTAAGAAATTAACAAGTGTAATGGGCAAGAACAAACGAATGATAGGATGGAAACTATCACGAAAAAAGTAGAATGGCGAAACTGTTTGCCATTGGTAAAAATGCTTCAAACCCAACCCTCCATTACTAACTCTCCTGAATCTGTTGTCACGACGCATGGGCTCAGAAGTCGAAAACCATAGAAAAGTTGCTAAAGGACGATGAACGCGTTGCACATAGAACCTCGAACAATAAATGAGCTGCAAGTCATATAAGTAATATAAAATATTTGTTGCTAGAAAGATGTTACAAGCTTTGGCTCAAACGAAAATTGAAAGACGATATGGAACAAATGCCTGTGTCTGCTCCTCTAGCACAAGGGCGTGCTCCTTCCAATAGTGTGCACTAAATAGATAAGCATCTAGTATCACACCAAAATACTTTGGTGGAATGCTAGCCTCATTAATCACTACAAACTAGTTTGGCGTACCGCTCCATGAGCCAAACTATAATTATAAAATTTTTGAGGAGTTTAATTAAGCTCCTAAAACAACACCAAATTTTCTATTGTAGTTATCACATTTTTAACTCTTGGTTTATTGGTACGAAAATGGCTACATCATCTGCATAAGTCAATATTTTAACTTCATTGCCTAGTATATTGTGTCTTCGAATATGACTCGATTGTATTATACTCAAAGAGAGTGGTCCAAAATATAGGGTGAAAAGAAGTGGCGACAATAGGCATCCTTGTTTCACAAAAGAGCCAATAAAAACAGGTTTACTGACCATTACAATTAAACGAGTCGAAGAATGCTCATAACAAAGTCTGACACGAAGCACTTTGGAGCCAATGTTTATTTGTTCAAGAAGAAAAAACAGTAATGAATGGTTCACACAATCAAAAGCCTTTGCAAAATTTACATGTAGCTTCGCAAGATGCTTTTGAGAACTGTAGCAGCTCCGAAGAAGTGTACGCGCAACGAGTATATTGTCCTGTATGGAGCGCTCCCTAATTCCGCATGTCTGATGAGAAGCAATTATAATCGGCATCTCTAACTGTGACCGGTTTGATAACACCTTCACAAAAATTTCATAATCAACATTCGCCAGTGATGTCGGCCTGTAGCTCTCAACAAAACACAGTTTTTTTTTCTTTTTCAGAGGTTTTCGGAATCAAGGCAGTATGTATTTTACAGAGAGACCGTGGAGGCATCTCCATGTTTTAACTTCTTTTGAAAATATTCAGAAAAATGGAAGATGGAGAGTTTTGTAAAGTTTTATATAGTTCAACTGAAATTCCATCAGGACTGGGTGTTTTTGATGAAGGTAATTTGTCCAATGTCTGCTGAATTTATTTTATTGCAATGGGACTGTTGATAAATCAATGAATCATCCTCATTCAAGGGCTTGAAAAGAGAGACAAAACTAGCTCTGATGTTGACATCGAAATTGTCGGAGAGGGCACTAAACAAAGCTTCAGGGTACCTTTCGTACTGCAAAATTATATCTGGTGTATTTCTTATAAGAGCTTAGTTAGCATATAGATCAGGAATCGCCTTAGAAACTGCATGATTTCTTTCATCAAGCAATGCTTGACGTGTTGGTTCCTCAGAACTCGGAGTCAGCCTGTTTTACCATCGAACGCGTGCCCCTCTATAGCGGACGGTATCATATTGCTGTAATTGACACTTAACGTTTTCTATATCATTGATGTGTGTACCTGGCTTTTCATATTCCATTTCATACAGGCTGCTCGGGCTTTTAAAAACGATTGTTTTCTTGTTCTTTCTGTAATAAGACTTAACGGACCCAATCTCTACGGCCATTGTGTGAACCTCTTTTTCGAAAAGCTCCCAAGTAGTGGAAATCTACAACCCTATGGAAAAGGAATTCTTCATGGCGATTCTAACTCGTTTAATGAATTGCTGATCTTGTAGTAAAAACAGTGAAAAGAACTTCCTCTTCTTGGAAATGCAGTGAAAGTAGCTTGCATGCTTCACAAACACACGTGGCCTGTATACATGCTACACAATGCAACAGCAAATATTGGAGTCATAACGTGTGGTGCAAGCGGTCATTACCAACGGACGTCAGAAAACGTGGTTATCATAATGGCTCCATGGTTGAAAGCCGGTACGCCAGTAGAAAAAGCACACACGCTACTGCGCCTATTACCTTAAAGCCCAACTGCAACGAAATTGGGCACTCCGCAAAAAGTCAATGTATAGGTAGTCTAGCTAGAGGTAGTTCTGCCTGCCAAACGTCGCCTTCGAAATACAAGCGCTTACCTTAGAAAAAATTTGCGAACGAGGGTGTTTTTGAAACCGAAGCTAAAAAAAAACGACGTCATTACGGCTGACCAGAAGTGACGGGAACGACAGAAAAATCGTCTGCTCCGTGCTCCTCGAGCACGCACATCATGGACGTACCCCTTAGTGTGTGTGTGTGTGCCTGTGCGTGTGTGTGCCTGTGCGTGTGTGTGTGCGTGCATGCGTGATTAATTGATATGTGGGGTTTAACGTCCCAAAGCCACCATATGATTATGAGAGACGCCGTAGTGGAGGGCTCCGGAAATTTCGACCACCTGGGGTTCTTTAACGTGCACCCAAATCTGAGCACACGGGCCTACAACATTTCCGCCTCCATCGGAAATGCAGCCGCCGCAGCCGTGATTCGAGCCCGCGACCTGCGGGTCAGCAGCCGAGTACCTTAGCCACTAGACCACCGTGGCGGGGCATGTGCGTGCGTGTGTGTGTGTGTGCGTGCGTATGCGTGCGTGCATGCGTGCGTGTGTGTGTGTGTGTGTGTGTGCGTGTGTGTGTGCGTGTGTGTGTGTGTGTGTGTGTTTTGTTTACTTAAGAAATGTACGTGAGCATGCCTTTTATCGAACGTTGGTCCGCGCTTCCCACTGGTGTATTTGCACTGTCTGAACCCCGTATTCAGAAGCGCTGCTTGACATGAACTTGACTTGCCATCGACGTCAACGCAGCACGAACGTGTTTCGAACGGGCTGTCTTTAGGCGGTGCCAAGGCAGCACAAATGCACAGAGTGATTCAGCGGCAGGGAGGATTGCTCACAGGCGACGTTCTGTAGTAATCGTCATATTCGGTTTTGTACGACTTGCCTGGGCACACCGCTAGAGCTCCGCGTCGTCTGCTTGCAGGCAATTAGACCACAAAATATAAATTGAATACGTGACTGCAAGATTTTTCATTGTCGTTAACGTAACTTACCATATATATTCTACGCATTTATTGCCGTTTCCGCCGTAGTAAAATTTCGTTGCAGCTGGCCTTTAAGGCCACGTAGTGAGTGCATAACAAATTTGAAAAGGTTACATGCGCCAAGTGTTAAAATTACGCACTAAGAACAGGATGTCGCTATCTCGTTCAACTCCTAAACGTGAAACTAGGTCCCCCAACTTTTTTATTTAGACTGTAGGCCATACAAGGATATCTCGCGTGTCCTAAATGTAAAATAAGGACAGGACATCGCAAAATGCTGCGTAAAGAAGAAAATACAAGACGCGACGCTGTGTCCTCCTTCTTTGCGTTGTGTTTAGCGCTCTTCAGCCCCAAGTACGCACTACTTGTCGCTCACTTGTTTGCTGGTTATTTTTTCAGCTATATGATTGCATAGAATAAGGTGAAAGAGCGGCTTACTCAATCACACGTGCAGATCACACAAACGAAGCACACGAGAACGTGCAACGTACGCAAGAATTGTTGCCAAAATCAAGCCACTGAACGTAAATACACATATTTAGGAACAAAGTGCATATTAAGGTCAACATCAATATTATTTCAATATGAGGTGATTCAACACGAGAGGATGTTTTGTACAGAAGGCAATATTTACACTGAAGCAGGTTTTATAATACGCTGAAAAACGTGTGCTATCTTTAAATATATTTGCTTACAGATGCCTGCAGATTCGGGAGTACGGATAATTTTGTCGTCGCATATTTGTTCTCACGTGGGCTAGCGATGGGAAACACTGAGATGACTCTCGTTTTTCTGCTATAGCTACAGACAACTGTGGCGATCTCCCGGTTACACAGCAGCAGCCAGACACCTTTTCCAATATCATCGCATTGCGTACAGGAAAGGGGAGTTGTACGAGGGTGCGCGATCGAGCCGTACTGGCTGCACAATCACAGAAATAAAGTTAGTTGTCGTTTGTCATTCCGGGATGCTCTGCTCGCTCAGTGGTGATTTGCAGCCTCGTTTGCCTCCCACACAACATAACAAAGCCGTTACAAACGACGACCATTTCAGTGAACAACGATATGTCTGTTGTGCCAAAAGAAAATTTATCTGAACTTGAAAAGAGTTGACTGTTGGACGAGTAGGTGCTTGGGAATTTACCTGGCCAAGTTGCTGCATTGACATCATGAGTGTGAATGAACACACCGTTACGTTGTTCATTTTCTCGGTATTTCTTCTCAGTGCTGTTCAATAATAATGTATTGTCTCGAACGAACAAAAATAATGCCGTCCTAGTACCTGAAATCAGTTAAAGGGCGAAGTCGCACTATTGGAGATCAGTAAAGCAGACAAAAACGTTGTGCTCCCATAACGAGACCGATAAATATCACCACACCATAGCACGTGCAAGAACCGTGCCATGCGTATATTATAACTGTAACTATATATAGCCGCGCAGTCCGTGCTTATGGACTGCGCCATCCTTGCCTTCGTCGCTGAACTGTACTTCGTGTGAAAATCGGATAACGTTTAACATATTTCTTTACACAAGGCATTGCGCAGTATGTCCCTACCGAAGAGGTAAAAGGAAAAAAAAAACGCTTCTTTTCCTCGCAATATTGTAGAGTCAAAACGTGCAGCTACTTGTGCAACGAAGGTCCCAATAACGTTTTCGACCCGTCCAGCATGCGATCTCTGCATCGCCGCAGCAGTCATCACTCTGCTCTCTAATGACAGTTTCCATGGCTTGGCATCCTTGCGTGCCGACAGGCGACAACAGCCGTTATTAGCGTTTCCCTGGTGTCCCAAGCACGGCTGCGGGCAGTATCGAGAGTTTCATAACGTCAGTCTAGGCTGAGCCGTCCCAGCCTTTATTATGACTTTTTGATAATAAAGGGCCAGGGTGTATGGAGAGGCATTCTTTCACCTCGACTCCCCTCCATTTACTGCCCCAGCCACCCTGCGTCACGAAATAATGCGTTTTGTAAGCAGGGCCTCTTTCTCAGCCGGCCGCCGGTGTCCCGTGTCCAGTCGAGATGACCCGAGCTCGGGTTGCTAGCTCAATCTCGCTGCTTTGCAAAGCTCACCGATTCCCGGGGCTTCCGCGCTGGCGGCTGATCCGATTTCAAGGCTAAGAACATTCAATCGCCGGACGACGCGTCGTGCTCAAGCTTGGCCCGGGAGACACTTCGGCGTCGGAGAAAGCAGAGCGTGCGCTCTTATGCAGGCTGCACTATAACCTCCCGCGCCCCTCCTGCTGAATAAGTGAGCGGGAAGAGACTGTATATAGTCGGCAACCCTGATCGAACGTTTGGTGTCCATGAAGGCACACGGGCTGCCAGAACCATAAAAACGTATTTCTTTGTTTTTGACGTGCAAATCTATAGCTGTTACCGCTCCCGAGAAAAATTATACGAACAATTACTTTATCAAAAAACGAGTGTGCTTGTAGTTGTATGATTATTATTGATTGATATCTGGGGTTTGACTTTCCAAAACTACCATATGATTATGAGTGACGCCGTAGTGGAGGGCTCCGGAAATTTCGACCACGTGGGGTTCTTTAACGTGCACCCAAATCTCAGCACGTGGGTCTACAGCATTTATGCCTCCATCGAAAATGCAGCCACCACAGCCGAGATTCAATCCCGTGACCGGCGGGTCAGCAGCCTAGTACCTTAGCCACTAGACCACCGCCGCGGGGCTTTATTATTATTATTATTATTATTATTATTATTATTATTATTATTATTATTATTATTATTATTATTATTATTATTATTATTATTATTATTATTATTATTATTATTATTATTAATATTGTTACGACTTTTCCGTCGTCACCGACCACCACGCGCTCTGCTGGCTTTCATCCTTAAGAGATCCTACAGGTCGACTTGGTCGCTGGGCTCTGCGACTGCAAGAATACACCTTTTCTGTGATATACAAGTCTGGACGCCTGCACCAGGACGCCGATTGCCTTTCTCGCTATCCAGTTGACCCATCGGCCACCATACCTGACAACGACGCCTGCGTGTGCTCCGTTTCTCAACTGAACCACATAGCCGACGAGCAACGCCGTGATGCAGCCCTACGAGCTATCATTGAGCGCCTCGACTCCTCCCCATCGAACCGATCCTATCGCTCGTTCGTACTCCAGAATGGCACATTATACCGGCATAACTTCCATCCAGACGGCCCATCTCTGCTGCTTGCCATACCCAAACACCTCCGCTTGGCTGTACTCCACGAACTTCATGACGTTCCTACTGCCGGTCACCTGGGTGTGTCCCGCACATACGACCGGATTCGCCGTCGCTTCTATTGGCCAGGTCTGGCACGGTCCGTCAGAAGATACGTCGCGGCGTGTGAGGAATGTCAGCGCCGCAAAACACCATCGACGCTTCCGGCTGGGCGCCTTCAACCACTCGATATTTCTACTGAACCTTTCTTTCGCGTCGGCTTGGACTTACTCGGCCCTTTTCCTCTGTCTTCTGCTGGCAACAGGTGGATAGCTGTGGCCACAGACTACGCCACACGCTACGCAATCACACGCGCCCTTCCAACAAGTTGCGCCACTGACGTCGCCGATTTTCTTCTACACGACGTGATCTTGCAACATGGTGCTCCACGCCAGCTGCTCACGGACCGAGGCCGCACATTGCTATCGAAAGTCATAGCGGACATTCTACGCTCTTGTGCAACACGCCACAAGCTCACTACGTCGTACCATCCGCAAACAAATGGCCTCACAGAACGCCTGAACCGAACCCTAACTGACATGCTTGCAAAGTACGTTTCCTCAGATCACTCTGACTGGGACATCGCTTTACCATACGTGACATTTGCCTACAATTCTTCGCGCCACGACACGGCTGGTTACTCCCCTTTTTTCTTGCTGTTCGGCCGCGAACCCACATTACCCCTCGATACGACGATTCCGTTACCAGCAGCTCCAACTTCACAATATGCTCTGGACGCCATCAGCCGGGCCGCCCACGCACGCGAAACCGCTCGTGCTCGCCTTCTGACCTCCCAAGCAAACCAACGGCGTCGGTACGACCAACGACACCGCGATGTGCACTTTTCGCCCGGTTCGTTGGTTCTGCTGTGGTCTCCGACCAGGCACGTTGGCCTGTCTGACAAGCTGCTCTCTCGGTACACAGGGCCCTACAGAGTGCTTCGTGAGGTGACCCCCGTCACTTATGAAATCACTCCTGCTGCCTCGCCGTCTTCATCCACCCCTAGGGCCAGCGACATCGTACACGTCGCACGCCTGAAGCAGTACCACTCGCCCAATGATCTTGACATCTAGATGCGCCGAGACGGCGCCTTTGCCGACGGGGGTTATGCTACCTGTAGGCTGCCACAAACCATAGTGCGAATGCGCGTGTGCGCCCGACGAAGAAGATGAGGCTCGCTGGCTGCTCGAGCTCGGAGCCAGACTGGCCAGTGCTGCAACCGCTCTTGCAAATATATTTTTCGAATATATTCGCAATACTTTGTCTCGTTACTCACGTAACATAACGTGAGTAACGTAACGTAACGTAACGTGGTGACGACGTTATTATTGTTGTTGTTGTTGTTGTTGTTGTTGTTGTTGTTGGTGGTGGTGGTGGTGGTGGTGGTGGTGGTGGTGGCGGTGGTGGTGAAAGTGTTGTTGTCGTCCTCGTGTATAACCAGGCTAGGTTGACCTAATCTCGCATGTACTACAAAGCTCCAAGTAGCTTATCAGTACCTGATACAAAGAGCAGAAAATGGAGAAGGAGTAGGGTGGTGACAGTGTCGTAAACATATCAAGAGGAAATGCCGACGCACTTTCTCGGTCTCATGACGTGCCATGAACGTCAGCGCTTTCAAGGAAACCCCAAATCCGCCTCGACACGTGTATACGTACGCATAGCTCGGTACTAGATAAGAAACTTTAACTGCTTGACCAAGTGCCTCAGAACAGCACATTTGCCCCACAGTGTACAGGCGCAGCTTGTCCGGATATTTTTTTTGTCGGGGGTGACGCTTCTCTTAGACTAACCTTGTCCTGCGTCAGGCGTAACCAGCAGTATCTCCCGTACAGTAAAACAGATAGCACTGTCTCATCACCATTTCTCGTATCATTTTATAGATGGCGTTCGTCCAATATTTGGTGTGTGGAATAGAACGGACGCATGGATGGACGGAAGCATGCATGGACGGACGGACGAACGAATGTATGGAAGCATGGACAGAAGCAAGAATGCACGAATGGACGCACCGATGTACAGATGGGTGGACGGAAGCATGGGCGGACGGACGGACGCACGGACGGGCGCACAGACAGATGCATGGGCGAACAAATGCATGGACGGGCGGACGCTTCACCCCACTCATCGTCGTTCACCCCGTGGATATGCTGCGATCTTTTTTTAAATGCAGAACAGCTCTTTGACTAGCCTGTGTAACACTGTCCCTCCGTCCACATCACTCCCCTCTCGCGCACTCGCTGCGTGTTAGCTCTCTCTTGCTTCTCCCTCTCCACCGCTCGCAACGCTCGAGCCCACTCCTCACATGGGCATCTTCTCACCCACTCCACTTCTCTCCATCTGTCAGCGAGAAGCCGCGAGTCGGCGGCTGCGCGCGCTGCGCATGCCTCGAGAATTTCGCGGCGCCGACAATGTGGACAGCGCGCCGCTGCTTGCCGCGCGATCGCGCAGACGGGCGGGACACCGTCGCGGCACACTTCCCACTAGTGTGCGTGTACCTTTCCCGGCGGTCGTTAGCGAAGACGATTGCGTTCGCGAATGGCGACGTCAACACTGACGAGATGTGAGCCAAGGAAGCCGAACGCGAGCATCGACAGTGGAAGACCAGCTAAACCGATAAGATACGAGTCAAGAACACCGATCGTGTTCTAGAATACAGATGGCTCGCGGGTAACATCGACAAGACGCGAGCCAAGAAAGCCGAGTGGAAGCATTTTCAACGTGTCCCACATCCCATACTTTGCGTTTCAAACAAATGTTTACTCGAGTAAACCCTACACCAAGTTTTATTTCAAAACGTCTTTCCAGCACCCGCGTAGACACCCGTTTCAACTGGATCAATGTCGTGCGCACCACTGCTGCTTCACATCCCATCAGGGTTTCACTCGAAGGAATGGTCCATAGATTTTTTTACAGAAATTATTACCGAATAAAAAAGGTGTCTACCCATTCGACAACGGTAAAGTTTACTCTCGTGCGTTCCTCTGAGGACTATTTGAACAGCGTTGAGTGAGCACGGCTGTATTATAAGCTGTCGTCGTATGTAGCCAAATGTCGTTGTACTGTCAACAATGCGCATTGCTCCATCCAACTCGTAGCGACATTTATTTATAGGTTGTAGCTATCATCAGCTGCTCTGCGATCGCCTACGCGTATTTTCTTATGTGTAATTTAAAGGAAGTCTGTGGGGGGGGGGTGAAGTGGGGATGAGGGAGGGTGCCGATTGTATACTGCTTCAACCTCCTATAAATCACTTTTCTTTCTTTTCCACAGTGGCTTCAATGTACGGGCGATACATTTGTATACTGTGCTCTTTAGGTTTCGATAGAGAGTGCACTGTGTAAACGCTCGCGTTCGCTACAGAAAAAGGGGTTTTCCGGGCTATCTTACCCTGTATGCGCCAGCCAGCGTCCCTTCAGGAACACATTTACAACGACTTACTGCTTACAAAGGTGTGAATTTTATGAACTGGATCCTTCGCTCAAGCTAAAGCTACCATCACAACTTTCCCGCTCCGATGCGACACTGTTATGCCGCTTTTGGTTGGGTGTTGCATTTACAAAGGTGTACTCTTTTCGCATTGGTATGGCAGACACTCCTACATGCGACTACTGCGGAGCTGAAGAGACCATCGAACACGTCCTGTGCAGCTGCTCTTGCTACGACACACAGCGATGCCAGCTCCAGATGGTTTTGAATCGACTTGACCCCGGACCATTTTGTGTGCAGAAGATACTAGGACATTGGGCATCTGCCTCAGTTGCGCAGAAAGCAACTAAAGCACTGCTACTTTACCTAAAGTCAACAAACCTGAGCGACCGCCTGTAGACTGTGTGTGCTCCCCGAGTGTGCTCGTGATTGTGTGTGCCTTCTCATCTTTCTGCAACCTCTTTTCTCCCCTTTATCCCTTCCCCAGTGCAGGGTAGCAAACCGGATGTGCGTCTGGTTAACCTCCCTGCCTTTTCTTGCATCTTTATCTCTCTTTCTCTCTCTCTCTACTGCTTACAATATCAAACTCAAAGCTCGGATTTGTAGCAATGGCTTTAGCAAGTGAAAAATATTACTTCTCCGCAAGTAGTATAATTAAATTTTATGAATAATATTAACTACCTTGTTTTTTTAGTATTACAGTGGCCTTAGTATGCTTACATCGAAATTTCTTATCAACATTTAATTTTCTTGACGAGCTGTTCGAATGAAACAGGAAAAATATTTCGGCAGTCTTAGCAGTGATACCGGAAAAGCATGGCGCTTATTTCACGTAGCTGAAGTCATGGTGCAGATATCAAACCATAGCAACTTCCACCCATTATTTTTTGGAAATAACAGTAGAAATGATTAAGAAATTGATTCCACTCCAGGACATGAATGACTCCTTCTACTGTTGAAACACTGCGGTGTCCAGGCGTCCCACCACACTGTGTGTGTTCGATGTGATGTTTCTGACAACGCGCGTGGCTTTCGGGGGAGAGGGAGGGAGGAGGTGTCAAGCATGGAGATTGCTTGCGGTTGCCGACGTTTACCAAACTCATCTCAAGGCGCTGTGTCGTGGTTTTGGGTAGGACACAGCAGAACTTCGTGCTGGCTGAATCGCACACTGTGGACCAGTGCCATCTGCACTTGCGCTGATTCGTCCTGTTCCCCCAATTCTCGTACGACGCCTGTCACTCGATGATACGTTGAACGATATAAGTATAACATATGACGCCTCTTAAACTATCCTAAAAGATTGGGAACAGGTTTAGTAAATGCCCTGAAGTATCAAAAAGTTGACTTCTCCTTAGCCAGAGGGGCCTCGTAGCTGTAAGTTTTGTTTACGCCGAGCAATGAACCACAGGAGGTGAAGAGAAATTATCATCATCATGATCTGACACACGCTCTCTTTATCTTCTTTGTCGTCTTGGTTATCTTCTGCTATGCTCCCAGAACATATGTGCGCCGATTTCTCCGGTGCGGACTGCAGTAACACTGATGGGTGAGAGAACCAGTACAAGGAGAAAGAGATAAATAAAAAGTGAAAGAAAGAAAAATAAATGAAGAGGCAGAGAGAAATTGAGGTGAATAAAAAAGGCGAAACTTGCGCGAAGCCGCACAAAACTTGAAACAGCGAAATTGGTTGAATGTCAAGACAACTCTGGTTGCTACTAGGTTTTTTTGTATTGATGCTGGTTATTGTTCCTGTGTTGGTTCTAGGTCGTTGCATATGCTTCAGCTTAGCGATGAGAGGTTGTTTCTGCGTCCTTTATCAGCACAGAAAGGTTTGAGCTAAACCACGGACAGTCGCATACACGACACGGGTGTCCTAATTCCACAGACAGAAACTCGCGCTGAAGCCGAGCGTTCGCTCATGTCACAGATTTACGGGCACAGGCCTTCAATCACTTCAGGGTTTTCTCGCAGCAAGGGTTGCCTTCCCCGTTCTCTAATATTCTCTAGTTTTATGAGGCTCGGTGTCGCTTCGTAGCAATTCAATTTGTTGTACTGTCACTTTCTTCATATTTAGCTGATGTATATTTATATATATGTATATATATATATATATATATATATATATATATATATATATATATATATATATATATATATATATATATATATATATATATATATATTGCACAAATCAGTCCAACCACCGGAGATTTGAACCTGCGATTCCACGCCCCATTAGAGCACTGCTCTAACCAACTGGGTCACGCCGCTCATGCTATGCATTTCACTAAGAGTGAGCTATATATACAGACACCATTTACTACTGGCTTACTGTCAATAGACTTAGAAGAAACATTCTTGAACAACGCTTCTAAATCTCGTTTGTAGTTATGCAGCACGAGAAATGAGACAGCTAATTCCACAGAAAGGTAGAATTAGCCAATCCCCCGTGGTGGGTGGGAGCCATATATCAAAGAACAAGCAAGCAAGCTTCTCCCACCATGCAGCTGCTACCGGCTTCGACGCCCACACTGAATTACCTGGGATGATCTGAGCTAGACATTTTGGTGAAGTGCATTGGAACTGCACTTTTCACTACCGTCACCGGTATCGTCGACGTCGACTGGTACCATGAAAGAAAAGGCTGGACAAATGCCGGCGAAAACACCGTATACGTAGTTCGGCTTTTGTGATGCCACCGCGTGTCGTACGAACACCAGGGATGAACAGCTCCAACGTAGCCCTATAGCCACGCTGCACCAAGACGGGCTCGCATACGCGCCCAGACACAGGAAGCAAGTGCTGCTGTGTGTGCGAGAAACGCTGCAGCTCAACTCGCATTAGGCCGGGTTCACTACATTTCGCATGGTTCCTAAGTCTCCAATAGCCTTACCTCGTATAACATTCCGATGTGTTGCTATCACATTCATAGCTTTGGCCGACTGGCGAAACTGTGATTTTGTTTCTATAATTCTTACTGCCGATAAAGCTGCGAACCTTGTTAAATAATTGAACAATATTTTGCTGTGGTTACTAATGCATCACACTTTGTATGGAACACTCACTTTCTGACGACAAAAATAGCGCTTAATGAGCTGGTACAAAAAAAAAGTACACAACACAGGTGCTGCGTTTCTATTAATTCAGTGCTGTTTTTCGTTGCCATTATGTACTAACAAGCTCTAATTTCAACTGTGCTTATTCGGTTTTGTTTGTTTTTACTCCCCACAAATCAACGTTTCAGCAAAAATATGCTAATGGGCTTCACTGACGTTGCCAAAGGGTAGCACACCGGGCCCGTGCCCCCCCCCCCCCCTATCCTCCGGGAAGTAGTCTTTTGTTATGGCATTTTGAGTAGAAAATGACCATTTCAAAAGGGTGCCCCTCGCCTTTTCTCCTCCCCTAAAAGTTTCTGCCTACGCCCCTATTGAGTTTACCGGTACACGCCCTTTATGTGTAATAGGATTTATGCGTGCTTATTGGTTCATTCGTCTGCAGAACCTATCACAACGTTTTTTTTTACGGCTTGGTCCACGCAATATTACGTAAGGCTCCTCGCCTTCAGCACTACCCAAGACCTATCTATAAGAGTTCAAAATAACACTGCATCTGTAATAAGGTCATGCAGTTTAGATTTAAGGATTAAAAATTTACTCCGACATAACACAAAAAATATAACAAAAACTACAATGCGATACCGGAGGTTTTTGTCTTTCCCTCACATCACCCGGCCGAGCACAAACGGTCCGTTGTGAGGACTTTCTTTTTTCGTTGCGATGCTGTTTGTTCTGATCGGCACTTGCAGTGACAAGAGATGCAAAATGTGGTCAATGCGTTGGAACAAAGACATTATCCGAGAACGTTCATCAACGACACCCCGGACCGTATGCGAAAAGGAACAAGGAGTGTGGCGCAAGAAAACACAACATCCATTGTTTCTATTTCTTACATTCAGGGTGTGCCAGACTCTGTTCAGAGAGCGCTTCGTCCGCTGGGCATTAAAACCGTTTTCAAACATCATTTTATTTTGGTAAACGTATTCGCTAAGCCCACAGACCGCACCCCTGCGAACGATCAAAGTGGGGTCGTTTACAAGGTACTGTGCGAGACTGCGACGCCACATACGTCGGAAAAACAGACAGGAAGCGGTCAACGATGCTCAATGAGCACAAAGGGGGCGTCGCCAAAGCCGTTCATGCCCCACATCCCAAGGCTGAACTTTTCGAACACTGCTGGTCAACGGGGCATGCCCTCGGCTTCAGTAATGCGACGATGCTGACTCAGGAACAAAGGTGGGGCAAGAGAAAGTTTCTTGAGTAGTGTTTCATCCGCCGAGACGAGTCGGCGTGCAACAACCGTGGCCGCCTGCCGGATATGTACAGAGACATACGAAACTAGAAGTAGACTGGGTGACCTTCTCTCATTTGGTGCCAGTGCATACTGAGGATGCCACCTGCATAGGTGGCGAAACGTCTTTGCAGTTTTTGTTATATTTTGTTGTGTTAAGCCGGAGTATATTTTCGATCATGAACTCAACCAGCTTTTGGAACATTTTTGCGGTTAGATTTAATGATGAAAAGGAGGAAGGTAAGACTAGACAAAGAAATGATGTGCGTCACATGAACACTTGCTGGCAGAGCGTCTAACTCCTGCAGTGGTGGTGTGCACAACTGTACACATGAACTTCCGAGGTGCGTTACACACGGAGCATTTTTTAATGGCTGCTGATTCAGTGTGCTTATTCATGCAGGTTTTCTGAGCGCAAAAACAGCGGTAGTTTAACTTTATTATGCTGTGTATTGCTGCACAGAGTTGCCTTTCCGGAGACACTGCCATAACGGTCAATCGCCCGACGTGCCGCGTGCCAGAACCAATGTCCAGAGTTGTTTTTTTTTTCTTGAAACAAATACAACCGAAAAGAAACCATACATGCATTTTGGGCCTAATCATTCTTTTTACGTAAGCATTGAAGCTGATTGATTGTGAAAAAATGAGATATTTGCTAAATAATATTAGTTACCGAAACTCACAAACTAGAACGCATTCCTTCATATTCTTTCTTGATATGTCTAGTGATCATCCACGTTCAACACTTTGGTTCTGCAGAGCCTTCAATAGCTGTGTTCGTTTTAGCCAAAAACATTGCCTTGATAGATACTTCATCATAACGGTTTCTTTGTCATCTTTTGGTTCGCATTCGCGACCAAACGAAACCACATGAACTGCACTAACATCCCTTCATTCAGCACACAGTGGCAAAAGGAATATTCGGAAGGACAAGACGGCACTGTACGAGACCTTTCACCGGACTCCACACCTTTAACTCTCACGTCCGCGGAGCGGGCACAGGTGGATGTCTGCACGGCTCTTACGAAACATTGGGCACTCGAAGAAGGAGCCTCTGGTTGGAAGATGTGCTTTCCAAACGACAAAGTGCAAATTTGGAGCCGTCTGGTAAACGACATCTAGAATCAAGAAGAACTGGAATGTCTCCGGCTTCCGCTGCTGCTGACCGCCTCTTCAAGAAAGCGGGGTCTTTTCGAAGTTTGTTGTCCACTTGTTTCGTAATTTATGTTTTGTAGTCTTCTTTCTTTGCTGGCGCGCGTGCTTGTCGTAGGCGCCACGTCGCTTGCAGCGCCCCCACTCGTCTCGGAGCTCGGCATAGCGATTCTGCTGCATTCGAAACGGGAGAAGCACGGCGAACGGAAAGAATAATAAAAAAAGAAGCGAGGATGTCTATCCTTTCGAGAGCGACGGTTCCCTTGGGATGCACAGTACCGGATGCACCCCCTGACAGAACGGGAGTAGGGCCTCGTTGGTCAGTCTCCGGGCGATGCTGACCTCTCGCAGTCACCTGCAGACCAGTTGTCATGGCAACTTGCCTTCGCTTTTCCGGAAAACCGCTCCCGAGGGCTTGCTTCACTGTCAGGCCGTCAGTCGCATGCGTCCGTACTCCGCTTTGTCGCACGGCGCCCAAGCATGAGTGGCCGCATTAACGGAGCCCAGCAAAAGGCGCCCGTCGGAAGACAATTCTCGCCGGCCACGCTTCTGCTCAGCGGCATCGCAACAAACCAATCAGCAAATAGTCTGAGGCAGCTGACACTGCCGTTCATTAGAGGGTGCTGCAGCATACTGCGGATTGGTCGTTTCACTCGTTGTGTCCCGAGATAGACAGGCTATCAAAACACTCGGGTTAACCCGATGCGTCCGGTAGCTAAAGAAACGTCTGTATACAGAACTGAAATCTAAGCTCGGTGAAGTTTCGACAACAATGGCATCCTCTGTTGAAGGAATTCGCTGGAAGAATCTGCTTTATTTATGAAAGAACCTCGACCTCCATACTTGATCTCTCTACGTATAAGGCATAGCAGCACGCCTTTATCTGACGCAGATACGCTACAGAGGAATGAAATCTTGTAATGTTGTCTTCTAGTGCGGAAGCTTACAGTCATCAATAAAAGGTGCCGTACATGTATGTCTTTTACAATCACACCGTAACAGCTCTGCTGTCTGTATGCTGACTTTTGCGATAACTTATGTTCGCAAGTTGCCTTGTTTCGTAACTCGAAATATGACTTGCTTATACCAGTGAGCTCCGCTAATTATCAAATAATTATCTTACTTTTATAATTAGTCACGTAGCCAACATTTACAGTCATTCCAGGATCTGCCACCACAAAAAAGTAATTCTTGTGATAGGTAACCAATATCGCATTTTCAGAATTTCCGGGCATATTTCTTAAAACAGCCTGCATGTGAAGCAGAATTTTAATGAAAACTAGTATTGTGACTGACAAAAAACAACAACTAGCTTTTAAACTTCCATTTCTTTCCTGCCTTGAAAGAAAGAGTGTAATGTTTGAGGCCTCTTCAGGGAAACGCACGTCAATTTGCCATTTGCTGTTGCAGCACATATAGCGTAAAAGCAAGGTTTTCTCAGTCCGTCCGTCCATACTATCCGTTCTGAGCGACATTTCTCGTTTATTGTGCCATTACCCGCGTAAAACATTTTGCTCAGCAGCGCTCGAGTCAACACGCCATCGTTCTCATTCCGTTCTTTGTCATCAATAGCATCCTGCTATAATCTCAGCTTTTTGCATTGCGATCTCGTTGTCGAAGTTCCCATAGTCGACATGCTTCACTGTTGTCTGCATCCCCATTCATTGTTCCCGTTTCTTACTTATTTTGCAACCGTGGTTGTCATGATTTCAACGTTACCTGATGGAAGTTTGCGCAAGGTTTCAGTCATATTGCACAAAACTGAAACGAGTGATTGAAGTGGAGATGCAACTTTTATAGCCGCGATAGAGTTCAAGAGCCGACTGCAAAGAAAAAAATGTCACCCCGGCCTCACCCAATGTGGGTATTGCAGAAAGGATGAAGCTGCGGTTCTCCTGAGTTTCCGCTGGGATTTTCTGGGATTTTATGTTATGTTCTGTGACGTCATGTGACTTGGTGAGGGTGCCTGTGATCACGATATCTATAGAGTCGAGATGAACGGAAAATCTTGTGGCAGCCTGTGCTATAGTGAGCTTGGGCCCTATGAATGTTCGAGCCACACTTCATCGTTTTCCGGTGACATGTGACGCGGACCCTAATCTATCGTCAGGCGAAGCTCTAGAACAACTCCACTGTTAATACTCGAAAGCGCTTCTTGCCCGAAGGCGTTGCTGTTGGTACGTGCAACGTCACGATTAGCTGAGATATTCTCTCACAAAAAAATTTTATCCTAAGACGTTTTTTGTAAATACGATCCCATATCTGGAGAAGTTTCTTAAGTTTCCGGATATAATTTATCTGTTTATTATTTCTTTTATAAATGAAGAAGTGGCAGTATCTAAAGCTAACCTTGTGATTAATACTGTATGAGAATATTCATATAAAAAACTTGACTTTTTCGGCCTGAATGTTTCGCATTCACCGTCCTCACCGTATACTGGGACCGGTTTGAGTAAAAGGCGAGACGTGCGCTAGATATATTTACCATAAATATATTATTATCTTGAATATGCCATATATTTTATGCGAATGGTACATGGGCTTCATTAGTCAAATGCAAGTACGTTGAAAAACCAGTGGCAGAATTGTGGCGGTGGCGTTTGGTCGAGCACACCAAACACGCTCCAGATTCACGATGTGAACGCTCGACGTACATGATCGCCCATCATTCGAACGCTTATGAACCTCCTGTCTCGCCACCCCGATTTCTGACTGATCGTCCCAAGTAGCAAGTTCAAACGAGCTGCTCTATCGATGTCTCCCTCCACTTGTAACCACCATTTCTTCAAACTTTTTTTTCCTCTTTCGTTTCACTCCAAACGGAAGGTGCGAGTGAATAGTTGACCGCCGATACCTTCATGATATCCGAGAGAGTGGTGTCCTTCTGCTCCCCGAATGCACTACCTGCCCGATGGCGTGCTGACAGGACGACCCTGCGGCGGCACTGCGCGCCGGAAGCACAGGGCAAAGAGGGGCCTCAGCGATGCCTCCATCGCGAGTCCCCGCGGCTCATCACGCGCTCGCTCGCAGGGGGAGATTCAATCTGGCCGGCAGATGGGGCGAAGGGGGCTGCGCGTCGTTGGCCGAGGTTAAACGAGGTTAATGGGATCAGCGCCGTGAAATCGGTCGCTGCATGCGCCCCGACGCGACTCGTGGGCGAACAGGCCGGAATGCGCACTGCTCATTTGCATGGCGACACGCGCCTCAAAATCACCGCCACACCGAGGAGGTGGCGCGCGACCATCGCTCATGGCCGCTCGCTCGGTCACGCGTCCACGGCCTCTGAGGGGAAGAGAGGCGGTTCGGGATGCGGGGAAGCGATGGTAACACTCGTCCCTTGCATTCCTCGCTCCCTTATTTATTGCGAATGTTTCTTCATATATATATTTTCTGCACCCGCTTCTGAATTTCTCGGGGTTGAGAGCTGGGAGGATGCGCATATTGAGCCACTCCCGACCCCGGGCGTCGGCTTCTTTCACCACTGCCGGGAAAAATGTAACGCTCGGAAGAGGGGCCAACTGTCACGAGTAACCACCCGAAATTTAATCACGAAAAACTCGATGCAGTGCTGCTGTCGAATTTGACACGACGGGGTCCTCCATAAAAAACGTTCTGAACGGCGAACTTAAACTTAATTTATTGTCTCTGTGGAGCATAAGTATTATGCGAAACTAACAAAATCAATTCGTAATAAAAATTGTATAGGACAACTTACAAACTTGTCACTTCTTTTTCTTCCTTTTCTGAGCAGAGTAACCGTACCGTTAGTGCCGTGACACATGGTATATACTCGAGTCAATCGCGTCTCTATGTATTGACGTTTTCAGTGCGGTTATCGCCTTGACATTTCATGTTGCACGCCCACACAGAAGCAGACAGGTGGCTATAGTACAGTACGGCCCAGTGTTGGAGGGAACTCGTGAGCTCGTGGCCGGTGTGCCATGCAGCGCTAACTGGCGGCGAGATTTGTAAATGCGGCGCATGCGCACAGAATCATAAGGGTGGCGCGCGCCCAGTTTCGTCTGCTATACTTCTTCGCCTGTGAGCAGGAAAGCGTTGGAAATCGCTTCCGTAATTTTGTGGTGCAATTTATCTAGCTGTCAATCTGCCTGCTAATCCTAGGATTTCAAGCAAGCATGAAATGTAGAGGGGCGCTGGGTACGGTTTCCTTTATTGCCACAGTTTTTCGCAAGCTCTGCCCATCAAACACGTGATATTTTTCACATACTCCTCGAAGCAACTGGCCACTGTTTAGACTACTGAACTCATAGGCAGCGAACATGCTAAGCTCGGGGCTTTCGACCGATCTTTAAAGAAGAGGAAGGTCGAGTCGGTATTAATTAATTTACAGCACGAAAACAAAAGGCGAGAAGTGCCATGGCTCGCTACTCCACGCCTTGTGCATGGGCAGAGAAGTAGCAGACGACGCAAGGCACGCACCAACTTGATTAAACAATGCGCATGCGCCGCATTTCGAAATCTCGCCATCAGTTGACGCTCCGTGGACCACCGGCCACGTCCTCGCGTGTTTCCTCTAATAGTGGACCGTACTGTACATAATTACCACATAGTCGACTTCTATTTTGCAGAAAAGTCACGAATTGTGTGAAGTCCCTCAGTGACAACCTCGACCACCTTGAAGATATCTAAAACAATATGTGCCAGTAGTTAGCTGCCCACAACCTTAGTCGTGATACAATCTTTCATCTAAATATCATGCAAGTACGCTGTGGTTCAACCGAAAAACTAACACGTATTCTTGTGTGACCCTTGCATAGCTTCCTCAGCAGTTGTAGTGGCGGTTTTCAAGACCTCTGGAAATCTACTTCCACAGTGCCGCATTGACTAGTCAAATTTTCATATAAGCGACGCCACCGGTTCTGTGGCTACGTGAGGTTGTTGCTCATACGTCTTCATGTATGTTATTATGCACTCGGTGAAAAAATCTACGCCCATTGACCTCCCATCAAATAAACAAGGAAATACAGCCACGGTTCCCCACATGCTATGTGCATATCTTGCACTGTACGCTCTCTTCTGTACAAGTACCACAGCGGTGATGTGCTGATCTATCAATTTTTGATCAATTACTGACGCAGGTGAACCCGGCCTGTAGGCATGGAACATCCGTGTGTGACAGCCCACTGTAATACTTCAGAAAAGCACGATAACTGATTTCCTTTAGCGACTTCAGGAAAAAAGCTTGCAGGGATCGCTCGTTTGTTTTCTTTTCCTCGATATTTTGAGCTCATTCACTTAAAACGTTTGCATCAGGAAACGTTTCACTCTATATCTTATTTCTTTCATTCTCTCTATATCTCTCGCGGGCATAACTAGCAACGCTGCCGTACAAATTTATTTGCCCAGCGGCGCATTGATTTGCTGGGAACTACTTAATATGCCAACACTTGCGATTGAGGAGCAACGTCCTATCCGTATATATTTATACGAAAGTTCTGACCGCCCCATCAGACGCTGACCTTGAAAAACTCAGTATGTTGTACAAAAAACGCACGTGATTATAATGACCTCTTTTTTTCTTAAACGCAGATAAAACAACTATGGGTCATCTCCCCTAAGGGAACCCTCATGGCATGCGAAGCAGCAGCCGTGCGCACGGTGTTGACTCTGTTGAAACGGGCTTCGACGCGGGTGTTGGAAGAACGGTTTGAAGCGAAACTCGGTGTATATAGCGTTTACACGAGTAAACGTTTGTTTGAAACGCCAAGACACGGGAGGTGGGACGCGTTGAAGACACTTGTGCTCGGCTTCCTTTGCTCGCGTCTCGTCGATGTTGCCCGCACGCCGTCTGTATTCTCGTACACGATCGGTGTTCTTGACTCGCACCTCGTCGGTGTCACTGGTCTTCCACTGCCGACGCTTGCGTTCCGCTTCCCTGGCTCGTGCCTCGTCGCGTGTTGACGTCGCCATTCGCGAACGCGATCGGCTTCGCTAACCCTCGCAACGCCGGCGACAGCCGGGAAAGGTACGCGCACACTAGCGGGAAGCATGCCGCGACGGCGTCCCGCCCGTCGGCGCGACCGCGCGGCAAGCAGCGGCGCGCTGTCCACATTGTCGGCGCGGCGAGATGCTCGAGGCGCGCGCAGCGCGCGCCCCCGCCGGCTCGTGGCTTCTTTTTACCGACAGATGAAGACAGGTGGCGTGGGTGAGATGATGCCAACGTGAGGAGTGGCATTCAGCGTTGCGAGCGGTGGAAAGGGTGAAGTAAGAAAGAGCTGACACGCGGCGAGCGAGTGGCAGGCAAGGCAGAGAGACGTCACCACGCACTGCGAGGAAGGTGGGAGCTACTTGGCACCGCTCCAACACTGGCAGCGAGGGGAGTGGTACAGACGGAGGGACAACATTACACAGGCTAGCCAAAGAGCTACTTCGCATCTAAAATCATGGTTCAAGCTGGAACTAAATGCAGCCATTCGTCGTGACAGTCAAGGACTCGACCACGGTGCCACGGTGAGCTCTTGAGACCAACCACCGTGAACAAGACCCTATGGCGTCATTATGTCAGGTGAGGAGTAACGATAACAGATGCTACGTTGCGCGCAGAAGTGTATATCGGCCCCGCTGCGGTGGTCTATTGACCAAGGAACTCGGCTGCTGGCCTGCAGGTCGCGGGATCCAATCCCAGCCTCGGCGGCTGCATTTCCGATGGCGGCGGAAATGCTGCATGCCCGTGTGCTCAGATTTGAGTTCACGTACCCAGGTGGTCGAAATATACGCAGCCCTTCCCTATACGGCGTCTCTCGTAATCATATCGTGGTTTAGGGACGTTAAACCCCACATATAAATCAAGCGTATATCGCACCAGGCGCCACACCACGTGAACTGAGAAACTAATATGTGGTTGAAAGCTGCCAACCCACTGCAGTGTGCTGGATTATATAATTATGATGATGATGAATACCTGGGCACGTCGGATGTGTGTCATACTTGAGAAACCTGCTAGAGTTGTCTCAGGCGATACGGATAAAGAACCCTGTGAGGTTTTTAAATGCGAAGCACTTCTTAGCGAACCTCGGCGACATTGCATCTATCTATCTATCTATCTATCTATCTATCTATCTATCTATCTATCTATCTATCTATCTATCTATCTATCTATCTATCTATCTATCTATCTATCTATCTATCTATCTATCTATCTATCTATCCGCCTACGACTTTTACATCTCCTGGCCATTATGATGATAGTATCGATACCAAAATTGGTATGGCATCTCATGATGGTATGACGAGCATACGGGACTAGTTATAACATGAAAATCAAGGCATGTTTGTCATTAATGTCATGATTTACATTTCATGGTCTTGCTGCTCTTGCGGTGGTTTCGTTCAGATGACATGTTGCAAAATTGTATGACATGGCTCCTCGGACAACCCAAGTGGCAGACCCCAACGAGGAAATCGTGACATGCATGTCATGTCAGTCATGACTTCATGCCACGCTCCTGATGCGCCCACGGCCATTTCACTTGCTTCACATATACAAAATTTAGTACTTCGGGACGTGAATCAACGGCGAAGGTATGTGACTAGTGCAAACATGATAATCATGAGATGCGTATCATGTAACAATGTGACTACAAGCCACGCTCATGATGCGCTCACAGCCATTTCGCTAACATCACGTGTACTAAATTTGGTATAACGTGACGCCAATGGACGACGAAGGTAAATGACACGTCCAACCATGATAATCATGACATGCGTGTCATGTAACAACATGACTACATGCCACACTCACGATGTGCTCGCGGCCATTTCGCTAGCTTCATATATACAGATATACCGTGTTCTCAGATTTGGGTGCACGTTAAAGAAGCCCAGGTGGTCGAAATTTCCGGAGCCTTTTTCTATGGCGTCTGTCATAATCATATATGGTGGTTTTGGGACGTTAAATCCCTCATATCAGTCAATAAAATCAATCTGAGTCTTTGTGTAAATATATTACTTTTCTGCATATCAGATGCTTTACCAGGGACGTCCAATACAGTAGTCTACAGAGTGCATCTCATGGTCCAACGGGACGTCGGCACTCGCGTTAAAGCAGATGTGTAACTTTCATCACAACGAAGTTAATGCTATGGTCCAATGATGTGCATATGATAAGCCGCGTTAGCGCGCGTACTTGAGCATTGCTGGCTACAGTTTCTGTACTCGGGGTTTGTTATATTGCTATAAAAAGCGATTAACCACAATTGCAATCACAGTTGCAACCACAGTCGGCGTTGTCCGGACCTGAAGCTTGCGTAAAAGGTTTTCAAACATTTCTTTAAACTTGCGTGACAAGTTTGAAGAAATGGTGCGACTCTGTGGTAGAATACACGTATATCTTGCCGAATGCATGGGTCAGATTCTGGCTCGAACTCTGTGTATTTTTTTCCTTCTTTCTGCCGTAGCGATTCTTCGGTAATCGACAATTCCGTAAACTCCGGCACCGTATTTTCTTCTACACGAGCTCCTAGATCTTTCGCATTATTTACGAAGACGTTTATTGCTGTTCCTCAGTTATGAGTATTATCGGTGGCTCACACCTGTTTACCAAGGGCCGTGTTATTCACGTATGTTCCCCACGTGACTGCTGGAAAGAAAGTACACGCCGTTTAATTCATGTCGCGGCCTGCGAATCATCTTTGGCATAGACACGCGTCTTGATATAGACGTCAAACTCTGCCCAGGCGGTGCTTCGCAAAACGCCACCCCAAGCGCCCTCATCGCTGTGCTGGCCCTAACTGGGTAGTGCAAAGAGAGCCGTCCGCAAGCGAACGTGCGTAGGTCCTTTTTTTTCATTGGTAATTAGGCGCGGTTCCCTCAAAATAAAGGACCTGGAAAGCTTCCTCTGTTAATTCAACCTCGCTTCAGAAACATTGGAACGTCATCAAGCTAACTGCGCGCGTACAATGCAAACGATGTTTCAGTTATTTCGGCGTGCTGCAACTCGCAATTTAAGTGCAAGCGATCATCGCATGATATCGAGTTCGAGACAAGCACTTCGACGTGCGCTTTGTAACGCCTAAATGCGTAAATTTGGGCACACATATGTTAAAGTGATGAAGTGCATACAGGAGCAATGTATCTCACGATCCGTGGTACGAAGCTCGCTTTATCGAGTGTGAGTGGCACCGGCAATTTTCGCCTTTGCAGTGGCATTCTCCACCCTTTTCTCGCTTCCTGGGCTTTGAACTGTTTGATTACGCATCCTAGAATGTTTTCTTGACGATTGTCTTCCATTTGTATATACTTCAAGCGGGAATACATGCGTGTCCGCTTTCTCACTGTACAACAAAAGGCAAAAGCAAGGCCTCCAAGATAGCTCCGGCAATCGTGGAGACCAACAGAAATAAGAACCTAATTGTGGTCACGACCTACACTTTGTGATTGTGTTTGCATCTGCTAGTTAAAGCCGGAACATAGAACCTTAAAAGCCTACGTGCACGATGCTGTGTGGTGGCAACTACCACAGATTATCGGCGGTCACGTCATGTGTGGTCACGGCGTGTGCGAGAGGCTCTAGCGAGCTTCATATTCAAATTTACCACAGTTATCTGTGAAGGATACTGGAAAAATAAGAGGAGACCTACATTATCACACTTTTCCATGGGACAGGCTGTGGAGAACGCGAGTAATTCGCTTACACAACACGTTCCCAACGGCCCGTATGCAGCGCTCTCGCCGTTCTCTATTGCGGCAGCTACGGAAATTGGTGAAACTGGAGTACCTTACGCCCGTGGCAATTCACAACGCAACAGCTGTGTCGACTGAGGTCTTTCTTCGTACAGGGCTGAGCAGTGGCGTCTCTCCTGTTTTTGCCCTTATAGCTAGCACGTCATGGCGGTTCGGTTACGCGTCCGACGAGCGAAGAGAAATTCGTAGCTCTTTTTTTGAGTGTTAAAAGCGCAGACACACGTAATATTTACTCAATCATTGTTTATTGATTTGATTGATTGATATGTGGGGTTGAACGTCCAAAAACCACCATATGATTATGAGAGACACCGTAGTGAAGGGCTCCAGAAATTTTAACCGCATGGGGTTCTTTAACGTGCACCCAAGTCTGAGCACACGGGCTTACAGCATTTTCGCCTCCATCAAAAGTGCAGTTGCCACAGACGGGATTCGATCCTGCGACCGGCGGGTCAGCAGCCGAGTACCTTAGCCACCAGACCACCGTGGCGGGGCACTCAATCTTCAATTCGTCCGCCCGAGTTGCACCTGGTTGTAGAGCAAATTGTGCAAAGAAGTCGGGCTCTGCCCTACCAAAAATTGCGCCGGCAGGTGGCGCTACGTGTCTGCAAAAATCTAGTCTGACGAATATACCGAGTAAAGGAGACTACCGCAAGAGCACCATGGCGTTCGCGGATAGATAGATAGATAGATAGATAGATAGATAGATAGATAGATAGATAGATAGATAGATAGATAGATAGATAGATAGATAGATAGATAGATAGATAGATAGATAGATAGATAGATAGATAGATAGATAGATAGATAGATAGATAGATAGATAGATAGACAGATAGATAGATAGATAGATAGATAGATAGATAGATAGATAGATAGATAGATAGATAGATAGATAGATAGATAGATAGATAGATAGATAGATAGATAGATAGATAGATAGATAGATAGATAGATAGATAGATAGAAAAGGTCAGAGTGCCTTTTGCAAAAAGTGTCAGCTATAGTGTGTCGGCGGGCCACGTGTTTGGGACCCATTGCTAAGCAGGCTTCGTGTCGAGCAAGGAATTCTGTTAATGGATGTAACATAGTGTCATGGAAGAGTAAAATAACGACAAGGCATTAAACAATGCGAAATTCGTAACGAGTGCATGACTTGTAGCTGCCAGCCGCAATTCAACATCCTCATAATTCAAGCTGCAACAAAGTGCACACAATGTCTTACAGACATGTAGCGGCTACCTTGCTTCCCCACACCACGAAAAAAATTTTTCATTTTTAATACTACTTCGAATATAACTGCAACTTTACTTGGGGCACGAAGATCAACCTTATTAAACGCAAATAAAGGTGCATTTCTCGTTCTAACGTGACCTGTCCAGCCTAAGCCCTTAATGACTGCACCTTTCAATCCGTTAAATGGTACCATTATATTGGCGTCCATATCACTGATGATCTTTTTGGAAGCAGCATATATTGTCACAAAGGCACAGGGACGTACAAAAGCAGGGCGTTTACTTTCGTGACCAAAGGCCAAAAGCACGAACACCAGAGCACGCGCCCACACAAGCACTTTGTTATCCTCCTCAAAGGCTGGCCACTATAGTTGCCAGCCTACCTTGTGTCGATTCCCCCTTTCAAGAGAGACCGTCCCGGTCGATTGACTAAAATCCTAGAGATGGCCATGAAAAAAAGATGGTCACGTCAACGAAAAAAGAAACATAAGCCCGCGCTGTTGTGGATAATAAAAAAAAAGTTCGAAGTGTTCATAACTATAGCGGGCGTGGTACGGTTTCATCCGTATTACATGGACTACTTCTGGACGTGGACGTCTTCGGTTTAAACTAGTATCCGAGCTTTGAGGAACTACCTCGTAATTCACGTCACTGAGGCAGCGCACAACATCATAAGGGCCAAAGTAGCGTCGCAATAGCTTCTCCGAAAGCCCACGATGTCAAACTGGTGTCCACACCCATACATAGTCACCTGGTTGATAGTGGACGTTCCTTCGGCCTTGGCTGTAACGGCGAGCGTCGATATCTTGCTTCGTGCGAATGCGGTTCCGTGCAAGCTGGCAGGCTTCCTCGGCTTTCTCAACGAAGTCGTCAACGCTGTCATTTCCGCTGGTGTCCTGGTCTACGGGGAGCATAGCGTCTAACCGTGTTGTGACGCGACGGCCATAAACAAGCTCGAATGTTGTTTGGTCTGTAGTCTCTTGCACAGCGGTATTATAAGCGAACGTGACGTACGGCAAAATTTCATCCCACGTTTCGTGCTCTACATCAACATACATAGACAGCATGTTGGTAATTGTTTTGTTTAACCACTCCGTCAAGCCGTTCGTTTGGGGATGATAAGCTGTTGTTTTCCGGTGGTTAGTGTGCGTCAGCTTGGTGAATTGTCGCATAACTCTGCCGTAAATGCTGCTCCGCGATCCGTTATGAGAACAGCAGGTGCACCATGACGCAAAACATTGTCGTGGATGAAGAATCTGGCGACTTGAACTGCAGTTCCACTAGGCACAGCTTTGGTTTCTGCATAGCGAGTCAGATAGTCGGTTGCGACGATTATCCACTTATTTTCTGAGGATGACATAGGGAATGGACGAAGACGATCCATTCCCACTTGCTGAAACAATGCTCGAGGTGGATCCTAAGGTTGGAAGAAGCCGGCGGGCTATGCGGGTGGAACTTTACGCCTCTGACAATCACGGCAGGTGCGGACGTAGCGCTGAACGGACGAGTACAGCTGTGGCTAGTAGTACTTTTGTCGGATGTGCGCTAATGTCCTAGCAAATCCTAAGTGACCGGCAGAAGGATTGTCATGTCACGCCTGCAAAACTTCCTCACGCAGTGCCGTTGGAACGGCGAGAAGTTTCCTGGCTGCTCTCAAGATTTTACTTGTAGGGAACATTGTTCCGCAGGCCATACGATGGTAATTAACGTGAGAGCCGGCGTGGGACGATAACGTCTTCTCCTTGAAGATGCTGGATGACAGATAGTAGCTCAGTGTCCTCACGTTGAAGCTCAGCCATCCCGACCACATCGACGATGCTAAGAAACGGTAAATCTTGTTCAGTGTCAGATGACGTCGGGGAAATAGGAGCGCGAGACAGGCAGTCAGCATCTGTATGCTTATGTCCTGATCGGTAGACTACCGTTATGTCGTACTCTTGAAGCCGGAGGCTCCAGCGGGCGAGGCGGCCTGATGAATCCCGTAGATTGGCAGGCCAGCAGAGCGAATGGTGGTCACTGACCACTTGAAATGGCTGGCCGTACAGGTAGGGTCGAAACTTGCTAATGGCCCAAGCAACTGCTAGGCACTCTTTTTCGGAGGTAGAGTAGTTAGCCTCTGCTTTTTTAAGACTGCGTAAGCGATCTGTGTAAGAACGCATAAGCGATCACACGCTCTGCGCCGTCCTGCCATTCAACAAGAATGGCTCCGATTCTTACGTTGCTGGCATCCGTGTGAATCTCAGTGTCGGCAGTATCGTCAAAATGTGCCAGCACTGGAGCTGTCTGCAGTCGATTGCGTAGCTCTACGAAGGCTTGTTGTTGTTCTTCCGTCCATATAAAGCGTACATCTGGCCGTGTCAGTCTTGTAAGAGGTTCCGCAACTTTTGAAAATCTTTTGACAAAACGGTGGTAGTAGGCACAGACTCCGAGAAATCGCTGAAGAGCCTTCTTGTCTCGAGGACGAGGAAAATCGGCAACAGCAGCCAACTTCTCCGGATTCGGTCGAACACCCTCAGGCTCACCACGTGGCCGAGAAACTTGAGTTCCTGATAGCCAAAGTAGCACTTTTCGGGCTTGATAGTAAGGTTCGCTCTTCTTATTGCAGTGAGGACACTTTTTAGCCTTGAAAGATGTTCGTCAAACGTGCTTGAAAACACAACAAAATCATCCAAGTATACAAGACACGTCTGCCAGTTTAGTCCAGCTAGTACAGTGTCCATCACGCGTTGAAATGTGGCGGGAGCGGAACAGAGACCGAAAGGCAGCACTTTAGATTCGGAGAGCCCGTCGGGAGTGACTAACGTGGTTTTCTCACGGTCGCCCTCGTCAACTTCAATTTGCCAGTACTCTGACTTGAGATCTAATGATGTAAAAACTGGACATGGCGTAGACGGCCTAAGGCGTGATCAATCCATGGCAGGGGGTAAACGTCGCGTTTTGTGACTTTGTTAAGCCGTCGGTAGTCGACGCAGAAGCGTAGTGTGTTGTCTTTTTTTCTTTACTAGGACAACAAGTGACGCCCACGGACTGGTCGAGGGTTGAATGACGTCATCATTCAGCATTTCTTGTACTTGACGCTTAATCACCTCTCTTTCCTTCGGGGACACACGGTATGGATGTTGGCGAAGAGGCCGCGCCGACTCCTTGGTAACAATGCGGTGTTTTGTAAAGGTAGTACGTTGAACTTTAGATGCTGTGGAGAAGCACTCCGATAATTCCGTCACAAGGTTCAGCAGCCGCCCTTTTCGTGAATCTGGCAAGTCCGGATTAACGTGAATGCGGCTGCCCAGGTCAGCACAAGATTTTGCATGCGGTGAAGTTGTATCCATTGCGCTGACATCGGAAAAGTCGGCAAATTCACTGAGGAAAGCGACAGTGGTGCCTCTAAGGAAGTGCTGAAACTCGTTGCTGAAGTTGTTCAGCAGGACTCGAGAGCGTTTATACTCTAACCGAACAAGGCATCGGGCTATGCAGATATTTCGTTTGAGCAGCAGCGGTATATTTGCCTCTGCAATACCTTCATAGTCATTGAATTCATCGAAAACACCACGGGTTACCAAGGTCAACACGCTACTCTTCGGCGGTAACGTGAGGTCACCGTCAACAATTCTCGAAGCGTTGACGTAACTGTCGTGAGGGTTGCGCGCTAAAGCGTGTGCCGTAAAAAACGTCCCCTGCGACTCTTGCAAGTCAATCACGGCTCCGTTATCGTGCAGAAAGTCCAGTCCGAGAATCAAGTCCCTCGATCAACTAGTATTAAAAATTCTCCAAGATACGTAAATCGGTGAATACTGACTCGCGCTGTGCACCGTCCCACCGGAGTGAGAAGATGGCCTCCTGCCGTACGTATCTGCGACCCAGCCCACTGAGTAGAAACCTTCTTCAGC
The DNA here is from genome assembly GCF_043290135.1 of Rhipicephalus microplus. Taxonomy (NCBI): domain Eukaryota; kingdom Metazoa; phylum Arthropoda; class Arachnida; order Ixodida; family Ixodidae; genus Rhipicephalus; species Rhipicephalus microplus. The sequence continues at coordinate 173,628,357 of NC_134710.1, forward strand.
CTGCAGGCAAGACCCATGCTCATAACGGAAGTGTCTGCTCTAGTGTCGATTACTGCCATTACTTCTTCATCGTCCACGGTTACCTCTATTTTATTGATGTCACCACTTTTCCTACCACGTCTGACTGCGTCTGTACATCTTTTTGCTGCCGTCGCTGTCGTCGTAGTGGAGGATCTTCCGTAGAGTCAGCGTCAGTGGCCTCACCTCCGGAGGTCGCTAAACTCAGTTTTCCCGACTTGCAGGACTGGGTGAACGGCGTCTTGGAGCGCCGCGTGAATATGCTGGGCTCGGTGACCTGTAGTGAGCAGGCGACGACGAGCGGGACTCGTGCGACTGATGTTCGATACTGAGATGATTCGAGATGAAGCTCTCTATTTCCAGTGGTCGCTCGCCAGGTCGTGGACGAGGGGCATCAGGCGAAAATCCACCGAGACCCACACGGCGGTATGAACATGTTCGGTAGACGTGTCCGGCTTCCCCGCAGTGGAAACAAAGGGGCCGGTGGTCAGGTGTTCGCCAGATGTCACTCTTCTTCGGTCGTGCTTCGGTGATCAACAGCGGGCTGCGAGGACGGAAGCCTTACCTCCATTTGTTCAGTGCGTCGCTCATCGGGGTAAAATACGGTGGCTGAACTGCACGATGGAGGACGTCGCACTGCTTCCGCGTAGCTCATTTCGACACATTGCCTCTGTTGTAGCGCCTCGGACTGTGGGGGAGCGTGAAGGGCTTGCCGTAGCTTGCCGCGTACTATCTCCGCAACGGAGAGATGCTTTATAGGTGAAACAGTCACCTGCATCTTTTGTAGCTCCTCCTTAATGAGAGCTCTGACGAGCTCTCGCAACACGCTGATGTCATTGCCGAGAGTGACAGAAGTAACCTCACTTGGAGGTACACCCCGGTTATACTGCCTGGCACGTTGTTGAAGGGCCCTCTCCATGGCAGTGGCTTCCTCGTGGAACTCCGCAAGTGTCACGGGCGGGTTTCGAATCAGGCCGGCGAAAATCTCTTCTTTAACACCACGCATTAAGTGGGGACTTTCTTACATTCAGTCATAGAGGGCTCCGCACGCCTGAAAACCCGATCCATGTCCTATATGTAAGTCGTCACCCTTTCGTTAAGGCCTTGAACCCGTGCCTCTATAGCACACTCCGCTGTCTCTTTCCTGTCCTCTCGGGCAGAGGCCTTGAGGAACTGCCGGTGAAACTCATCCCATGATGTAAGCGTTCATTCATGGTTCTTAAACCACGTTTTCGCGGTGTCCTCGAGAAAGCAGTACACATAGCGTAGCTTACGCTCTGGGGTCCAATCGTTGATGACGGCGACCAAGTCGAAATGTTCGAGCCAGTCGTCGGCATCTTCAAAAGCAGCTCCTTGAAATGTCTTCGGGGTCTTGGGCTGGTTGACAACCAGGTGCGCTGGTGCTGGCGCAGTGACGTTAGGTGGTATTTGGTTTATGGTCCTCTGACGTTCAGGCAGCAAACCGTGCTGTGGCTCGAGTCCCTGGAGACAACGGCTGGAACGTACGTGCACAGGGGTAAGCTCGTCTGAGCTACTCGATGGGCTTGCTTCAGGGATGCTCTTTGGGGACCGTATCATCTACCGTACCCAGCACCTCCACCAGAACATGTCACAAAGGCACAGGGACGCAGACACAAAAGCAGGGCGTTTACTTTCGTGACCAAAGGCCAAAAGCACGAACACCAGAGCACGCGCCCACACAAGCACTTCGTTATCCTCCTCAAAGGCTGGCCACAATAGTTGCCAGCCTACCTTGCGTCAATATAACCGAGAGATAATCGCTGTTTAGGATGCTTAGTTATTTTTTTCTCTTGCGCCTGTCATTGAAGCAACTCTTGACCTCGACTTATGCCGGCTCTTAATTGAGATTGAGACATATGATTGTGATAACAGCGTGAACTGAGTGAACCAGTGTGTACGGCGCATGTCTTGTGTTTGAACTAGCGCCATCAAGTGAATCGATAAAGCAACCCACCGTACCTATATACTCGTATAGTTTGTGCAATAAAGCCTCTTGCAAAAGCTGCTGCGGCGTCCACGTCGGTCATTACACTGATCAAGTCACATTACTGACATCGAATCAGTACAAAATCACTTTGTTCGTTTAACTTTGGTTAACTATCGCACTGGTAGTGCTACGCTTATGAATAAAACACTTCAGCTGTCGTTACTATCTATTCGCAAGCAGGAATATATCTATTGGCAAGCAGAAATGCTCGGTGACATTAAGCGGCTTGCCGCTTAAATGACGACATAATCCTTTTCTTTTTTACACATACAAAAAATAGTAATTAACAGCAAAAAAGCATATATATATATATATATATATATATATATATATATATACATATAGTGCAAAGCATTTTCACACAGAGGAACAGCATTTCTTATTTTATGAAACAGTTTTTTCGCCAATCACACGCACTCGCAAAAGAAAGAATGGAGGAAGAATTCGCGAAATAAAAAGTAATGGTGACGACATAATACTATTTCTAGAAACGCTCACGCAATTGGTCAAGAAATGATTCGTGGTTACTGATAGATGCAATATTGTCGGGAAGATCATTCTATAGAGCAATGGCACGCGGAAGTGCTGATGAATTGAAAGTGTTAGTTCATCCACTGATGCGTTTATTGCTATATTGATTTTCCAAGCGGCGTGATATGCATGAAGGTGCTTCCAGTGGTAATGGAGATCGCCTGATGCTAAAGCGATATTTATGGAATAAAAATAAAAGAGCAATGGAATGTTGTACATTTAATGGGCCAGCATATTGGCCTGCACTATCAATAAATAAATAAAAAAATAAATAAAAATAATGGCACAAGCGCTATGTCACGTTTGATCGGCGTTATGCGGGAATGTGGGCTGTAGTTGGAAGTAATGAAACCAGCGGCCCTGTTTTGTGCAGACTCAAGCTTGTTAGTCAAATATATTTGTTGAGGAGACCACAATGGTGAAGCATAATCTAATTGCGGACGAACAGTGGTTTCATAGGTGAGTTTTCTTAGACTGCTTGGTGAGATCCGCAAGTTCCGGCGCAGGTGTCCAAGGGAACTGGATGCCTTGGCAGTAATGGTGTTAATATGCATGTCCCATGAAAGATTGTGCTTGAGATAGACGCCTAAATATTTATACGATGATGCCTGGGATATTAATGTGCTATCTGTGAGGTATGAAAAATCGAAATGGATGCGCTTGCCGCTTAAAGTGATAACCTTGCATTCAGTAGAGTTAAGACTCATCTGCCATTTGTCACACCACTTTCTAATTATTATGGGATCATTTTGAAGTACGAGTTGATCTTCAGTGGATTTAATTGAGCGGTAAATGATGCAGTCGTCAACGAAAAGACGTCGTTTAGAAGATATGCCTGTGGGTAAATCGTCAATGTCGATTAAGAACAGTAAAGGACCAAGGACACTGCCCTGGTGCCCACCTTATGTTAGGTCACAGAGAGATGAGGTAAAACTGTTAGCTGAAGTACACTGCTGACGGAAAGAAAGAAAGTTACGAAGCCATGATAATGTTAAGGCATCCAGACAGAGAGCTGATAATTTCGAGAATAGACGCGAGTGTGCCACACAGTCAAATGCTTTAACAAAATCTAAAAAAAATACAATCCGTTTGAAGATTAGCGTCCATGCTAGAGTACAAGTCAGTTGTTAATTCTAGCAGCTGCGTGTCACATGACAGTCCTTTTCTGAAACCGTGTTGCTGAGGAGAAAAGAAGGAATTATGTTCAAGATGAGCGTAAATATGGGGGGCGATAATGTGTTCAAGTAAATTACAACAAATGCATGTTAGTGATATGGGTTGGTAGTTATACGGGCAATTTTTATTACCGCTTTTGAAAATTGGCATAACCTTCGCAATCTTTCAATGCGTGGGTAATACACCTGATGATAATAATTGCTGAAAAATATAGCAAAGAATTTTACTTGATATAAAGACTGTGTTTTTTATAAATATTTTTGAGTTAATGTTGTCAATTCCAGTACTGGTTGAGATCTTGAGGTTTCCTATGAGATTAGCGACACCTTCAGCGGAGACATCAATTACACTCTTGTACTGATAATCTTGGTCAGGAACAATGGGTACGTTGGAATGATCTTCCCTCGTAAATACACAAGCAAAATATCTGTTAAATACATGCGCGCATCCGCTATCATCATTTATTATCATGTAAAATGCATACATTCAAAAGGACCAGTACAAATTTACTCCTTCCATGGTTGATCCATTCAATGGACTTGATGGTAGTATGACCACTTCAGCGTAGCAGTTTGACCGCATTGTTATTCCATGATGCAGGCTGTAAACAGCGTACCAAAAAAAAAAAAACGGAACCTTCAGCTTCCTTCTCATTCGTATTGTTTTTGTTTTTTGTGGACTATACTCGAACACGAATCATATCGTTTAGACGTAATGTTTAAGCAGCCAATACAAAGAAATTTACTGCTTATTACGTTTATCTTAGGCTTAGTGGTAAAAATAATAAAAGACCACGCTGTTCCTATTTCAAAAGGCTAGAAAGAAAACTTATTAATGTCTAAAGTGACATAGTTCCCGTAGTGACGTAGTTTTCACTCTTTTTTTTAAATTTATTCTCTACCTGTTTCACTCTCTCTCTTTTTTGCATCTTTATGCTCTGTTTGTAAACAATGAGTCTTTTCAATAGGGTAATTATCACTAAAGTAACTCTTACCTCTAAATTATCATTCTGCAAACAGCGAGCCTTACATGTATAATGTTTTTACACTGGTGGTTATTACTATCAAGCACTCAAATTAGCACATCTATACAGTATGTGGAAGTGGTAAACGTTTCCTTCGAGGTAGTCAGTTTACGCCTATACTTCTATCAACAATGTATGCGCAAACGCTTATTTATTACGTATCCCGTCAATGGGCAAAACTGGACTTGGTTTTAATGAAAAGCACGGCCAGTTTCGCTTCCGCCGTTTTTTTTCCTCGTAACTGACTACTGGTGGTGGCGTGGAGCAAAAATGAATACTCGCGCATCAGTGCAGAGCAATAGGGTGACCCCCAGAGCCACCATAACTCCTCTTAATCGCCACGGCGCCACTCGTCTTCCGCCCAGCTTCCGGGGTGGGGAAAACAAACCGTTCTGCATGAACCCTGCAGCTTCCGGCTGCCGCCGGAAGAAACCCCCTTCAGCGCCCCGCTGAGCGGAAGCAAATGCTACGAAACGGACTTTTCGCTTCATCTGTTTCTTTTCGCCCAACACGTGTGCTGCCATCTTTGAACGGCCTGGGAAGATGGGCCGGCGCCGCGCGAACCCCGCATCACTAGGCACGGCCGGCCGCCCCATCTGCCGAACCTAATCCGAAATACGCGGATCAAGCCCCTGAGCGCGAACCATTGCATTCCGGTTAATGAATTTATCGCGGCCCAGCGGGGCATCCGAAGCGGTGTGCATGGTGGGCCGTTAAAAGGGAGAACAGCCTTCGAGACCGGGCAGCGATGTGTCCTTGTTTTCTGCCTTTCTGATTAACATACGGCTCCGCCTAGGCTACGACTACGCTACGACTTGTATGACTGCGCAGGAAGGCGGGCTGGGTAGTCGACTAGATCGGGAACTGAAAGCGACAACTTTTTGCTTGATTGCAGCACGCAAGCCGGGGCGCGCCATTTCGCTCTGGGACAGGAGTGGAATAAGACAGCGCGCGCCGCCTTTAGCCAGACGTGGTTTTACGGCCGCGGCAGTGCAGACCACACATCTTCTAATTAGGCCTAGCCTACCGTTACGACCGTCCAAGGCTAACGGCTTTCCTGAGGAGGCATACGGGAACACAAAAACGACCCTTCAACCGCTCAACCAACCACGCGACCGCTCCATCTGACGTGTGTCGTCGTTAGTGGACCCCTGACCAATGGGCTCGTGCAGCCAGCAACCCTTCGGAGACGAGAGAAAACAAAGCCTGGCGCCGTAATAAAAAGAGTCATGCCGACCTCCTCGTGTTTGTGTCACTGCTCACCCGCGAAGTCCACGGCGAATAAATTACGAGGCGCCGAAACGACTTTTATCGCCCCGGGGTGGAGGCCGATGCGGGCCGTTTTGGTCTGTCGGCACATGCTGGCGGGGTGATCTGACGACTTGGGCCAGGTTTCAAGTCTAGCCTAAAGACTCGTCACAAATAATTTTTAGTCGAACACACTGAACCATCACCAACACCCAAAGAAAGCGACCAAAGCGATGCTGATTAGAAAATATCCAGCAACTACATCTACAGTGTTTTTTTTTTTCATTTAGCCCACCGTGGCATTTGATAAGTACGTCGATGCGCCGACACATGACTTGCGGTGACCGGTGGCTGTGTGAAATGCGCAAATAGATAGATAGATAGATAGATAGATAGATAGATAGATAGATAGATAGATAGATAGATAGATAGATAGATAGATAGATAGATAGATAGATAGATAGATAGATAGATAGATAGATAGATAGATAGATAGATAGATGTCGGGCATATTGCATAAGGTACAACCGTCATTTTTGTGAAAGGTGCACGCGAGCGCGTGGCAGGATTGCCTTGCACCGCACATGTGGTGCGGCGCTGTGACGAAATATGAAAATAAAAGATGAGAGTGGCGTTGCAGTATTGGGTGTAGCGCCGTGTACAAGATTGTAAGAAGACGTATTTGATGAAAAGAAGCGCACCAACTCCTGATAGAACCAAGCCACTTAGAAAATGTGAAATCTCTGTGGGGCTTCTCAGCAAGAAGGGATCTTACATCCGCAGTTAGTTGAGGTAACACTGCTGATGACGTCCTAGGTGACGTTGCCACGTGCCACGTTCGGAAACTATTACCCTAAAGGGGCTCTAATCCTTGCGTGTCTTGGCCGAGCAAAAAGTTCAAAGGGCAAGGCCTCCCTCCTTTCTAATTGACGCCGCAAGCTTTTTCACACCCAATTCATCACAGCTTTACAGCGTGCTTATTTGTCTTGGCCAGCTCTTCATCACATTTTTTTAGTGTTGCCTCATTGCTAGCTCAGCTCTATGGACATAGGCGTCTTTCGTAGCGGCCACGAAATTTCTTTCTTCATCGAATAGGAGCAGCCTCAAATCATCCATGCGGAGCGCATTGACAATTGTTCGAGTGCTTACATGAGGCTCTTTCACGAGAGCGGAGGGCAATTCTTCAACGGGCATGCATACTCAGTTGTCAACGTCTTCAGAGCTTGCCTGGGAAGCTGCAGCCCCCGCCGCGGTGGTCAAGTGGCTAAGGTATTCTGCAGGTCGCGGGATCAAAACCCGGCTGCGGCGGCTGCATTTCCGACGGAGGCGGAAATGTTGTAGGTGCGTGTGCTCAGATTTGGGTGCACGTTAAAGAACCCCATGTGGTCGAAATTTCCGGAGCCCTCCATTACGGCGTCTCTCATAATCATGTGGTGGTTTTGGGACGTCTGCACGCTCCGTCGGCGACCTGGCATAGCACTTCCGATATCCTATTGGAATTCAACCTAAGTCATGCAATAGACTTGCCCATTATAGCTTTTGTATCCCACGCCGGACAAATCGGCGCACGTGTTGTAATGCAGGAGTTGGAGAACGAAGTGAGTTTATAAAGGTTCATGATTATGATCATTACTGTTCACCCTAGCCACGCAACGAAAAGCTTAGAGGAATGCAAAGTGGAGAGGCAATTGAGCTTTAAGAGCATAAGAAAAGGAAAGACAACAAGAGCAGCACCATGTGTTGGAGAAGAGAAGCAGAAGTTTAGAGAACAAAGCGGGTACGTACCGGTTCACACTACCCGGCTCAACGAAAAGCTTAAAGAACACCACTCTTAATACCCTTCTTTGCGTGTTGATTGATTGACCCCGTTGGCTTGCACTTTGACGAATGGCATACCTGCAGCTAGCGCTGCTTTCTTGTCCAGTAAATTTCAAGTGTATTGACACGTTTTCCGTCGGTAAAGTGAGGTATCAAGCTAAACAATGAATTCCGCAAAAGTTCAAAGCTTTTTAAAAGTACGTATAAAAACTAAAGGCCCTACTGGCCTGCCAAATGCACTCACGTATGTGCTTTTGGTTAACCGGTTAACAGTAAAACCCGCTGGCAACAGCTGTGCGATGAACTTGTCGCTTACGAAGTGTGCTTCCTGTCCGTAGGTCTATCAAGTATTGTGGGATTTTTACTTTATAACATTTCTTGATATCCGGCGAGAATCATGTATCACCATAAATAATTCAAGTATGACCACGTGAGTAGCTCAACCATGTGCTCGAGGTGTTAAGTTCGACTCCAGGACAACGTGGAACAATTTGAGGCTGTCCATTCTTGTTGGCGCCTAATTTAGTCCTGGAGAACCATTGATGACAATAAACAAAGCGATTTTGTCGCATGCCTCAGGCGCACGAACGCTGACTGAAAAATTGACGAGCTTGCTCTTTGATGTATACTTGCCTCTGATATCACTTTAGCGGCTGCATGACTGTTTTTGCATTACCATGGCGAACATAGGGGACACCATGTGAAGAACAGCAATTGATAAGAGATGTTGTTGAGCGTATTATTTGAAATACATTCGGCTGATCTCACGCCCAGTGCGAATTTATTTATTGGGAAACAGTCTGCCCGTAATTGCCGATGCTGAATGTTTTTGGCTTTGAGCCAAGTATTGTGACGTGGACCGACGTGTTTTTGCTGGTGTATTCGTCATGTGCACATAGTAAGATTGCCAGGAACGCCTGCAACACTGGCGTTTAAAGAATAACTTTTGCTCTGACGTAGTATTGTCCGCGCTCCGGTTAAAGAAAAGACTTCAGTGTTATGAACACGAAGTTCGCTTTACGCGGTGATAATACAAGATTTATTATAGAGAACGTTAATTATCATATTGCTCCATGTTCGAACAACACTTGACAATTTGCTGAATCATAGGAGTACTAATGTAATGTTTATTAGGATGTTACCAAGCGAAGTCAATGCAAGAACCAGTGACGTACCAACTCTTTCGCGAGGGGGGGGGGGGGCAAACCTGCCTCACTCGTCAACCAATATATATATATATATATATATATATATATATATATATATATATATATATATATATATATATATATATATATATATATATATATATATATATATATATATATATATATATATATATATATATATATATATATGTATATATATATATGAACTTGCAGATAGAACATTTGAAAAGGAAATTGCCGTTACTAACATTTCTGGCCAAGCTAACATAATCTACGATATCAAGTGGCACCCCTTACACAAAGAATTGAAACCCGTGGCGCACATGTGGTGCAGTATTATGCGGCCTCCGGCGCGATGTCAAAACCGAGCCCTTCCCCTAGTCACTTCGTATCTGAAAGCATACTTGAAATGTATGGCCGCAAATGCGATTTAGACTTGTAACCTATGCATTTGCGAATTTCAACCTTTAGAAAATAAGTACGATTTCCATTTGAATTTTACAGAGTATTGCAATTACGCCAACTTTATTCTCTTTGCCTCCCACTCCCCCTCACGGTTTGTCTTCCTGCCACCGCTACATCGGTTTCATGCAATGTGGCTCTCCGCCTGAAAAGCTGACCACGCGGCGGCTCAAACACGCGGCCCGCGGGTCGCATGCAGCCTGCGGACGTCTTGCTAGCGGCCCGTAGCTTCAAAAGGCACGTATAGCATTCTTGGATTCGGAAGCACCCAAGTACCAAGCTTGTTACCACTAAGTGGCACCCGAAATGTTTACTCGTGTATCGCGATTGGTAACGCTTTGTTCGAGTAATGTGCAGATACGGGACTGGTCTCAAGCATACTTATCTTTCTTCGTGAGACATGCAGTCAACATGTGTCACCATCACACCTAACTACGGATCAGTCAGTCAAGAACTTTATTAAATGATCCTGAGGACATTAAGCCACAAGGGTGTCCACGAGGGACACTCTAGCAGCTGCTACTGTAGGCGATGCCCGAGTCGGGGCGGGAACGTGGTGGCATTTTTTTTTATTTCTCAGTGGCGTCCGCACGTGAGTCTTTGTGTAGATGTTTATTCAGCATGTTCCTAAAATCCTGAAGACGCCAAACTTCTCTCAGGAGTGATCCTTATATGAGTAATGCTTTTTTTTTCACAGGGCCGCATACTAAGTAAAATTATGTTGAACCCTCCCCCTCCAGTACACTAGGTTGATAATCACTGTGCCAGCCCTTGCAGTTCTAAATTTCGTCACTGTGGCCCGTTGCCTAGATAAGTTGAAGACATTTACTCTACACCTTGTTTTGTTAGGTTGTTTTATCGTGGCCATCGCAGGAGTATTTACGCCCGGAGAAAATTACTGCTACTAATTGAGCTTTTGCAACCCCTGCTGTGCCTCGAAAAAGAGACCGCGTCACGATTACGCACAACACTTGTCATTCTTCATTTTATCAGACTTTAAAATAAGTCACGGAATCATTATCAGGCATGCCATAGCACAATAATAAGAGAAAGAGGAACGTCTATTGCTCATTGCTCTGATTTTCTACTATGCCGAGGGCCTGGTAGAAAATCGTATAAACTACATTTTTCGACAATTGTTTCCAACTCTCGATGCCCGGGGTGGCCCATTAAGTTTCCTGTAAAGCAATGCGGCACAATGCAAAGGTTCTTTCAGTCACGATCGCTTGTAGCTATAACTGGAAACGATGTCATTTCTCAGCGTAAAACGGCTCCGACGTGGGTGAAAGCACGCTATGTCAACCTTTTTTTCGCAACAAGCTTAAAACGAAGACAAGAAATTGCAACTGACGCAAACAAAAAGTAGCCTCCCTCACTTCCTCACTTTTCCAAACCTCTCTCCCAAGCTCTCTTGACGATTCGCCCTCTAAATTCCTGTGGCAGGCTGTCAGCAACCAGCATCACTCTTCCATCGATCTGAGAGGGCGTCTCGGAGCAGGGCCTTCAACGCCGTCGCCGAGATTAATCCTCTTTTCTTAACGGCCGCCAAAGGCATCTCGCGGCCACAGGGCCGGGATGCGCTTGGGCCGGACGCTGCTCCGTCCGGAAAAAGGGTTCTCCGTGAGAGCTCGAGGCAGGCAAGGGTTGTTCGCCTGTTCAAGGGTTCCTTTGGGGGAATCGGGAGCACACAGCTGTAACCCCAGCAGCCACGCTTCCGAGCAGTTGGGTCCCATTTTAATTCGGCAGCTTAGCGCCACGGCCCAGAACTCTCCGGGCAGTCAGTACAGCTCGGACCTCTTCGGGGGAACCTCCAATTAGCAACGCCACCTCGCCACGGTTAGCCGCATGGCTTGTGCGAGCTTCCATACAATCCTTTCGGACCTGACCGGACTTTTGCAGGGAGAGCCTGCGGGAAAATCTCTGGGAGATAGGAATGCGGCCCAGCTCTCCTGCGGCCGCCTCGGATTAGGGCTCCCAGCTAACAAGGATAGTTTCCAACCTGCACAATAATATCTCTTCCCGGAACGGCCATCTCTTGCCGACTTCGGGTCAGGCCGAGTTTTCCGGGTTCGCTTGGGAGTTGGGAGAGCCGGAAAGGGCGTGGTGTGAGCGGCGCTTCCACGGCAAAAGCAGTTTGTGGTGCACGAGTGCACGTGCATTTTCGTTCCCCACCAACATATTGAAAGAGCTAGAGAAATGAAAATACGGATTTTACAGCCTAAGTTTGCCAAACGGTGTCACACGTCTGCAAATTGCCATTTCAATCTTTGAGCAGTTGTGTTTAAGTCAGGGTGTCGGAACGAAATGTCTTTGTTTCGGTTTTAGTTTCGTTTCATAAAAAAGGGTATGTGTTGTTGCTGTTCCGGAACAAAACAAAAAAAACAGATGTTGCGTAACGGTTCATCACGTTGTTTGGGTGTACACAAAAACATTGAAATTATAGTGAAGACAGCTTAGCCCTAGTGCATGTCAGGCCTGAATGAAGTGCAGAACTGTGGGACTTTATGTGTTTCTTTCCTATGTTTTACATCTTCATTTTCTTTATTTTTTCTTTATCCACGCTTTTATTTCTGTTTATATTTTTTCCATCTCTCTCTACACACTTATTTTTATTTCTCGCTCTTTATACTTTTCTTTCTTCCTCTTTCTCTTTCTATATCTCGTTTCCTCTTTCTCTCTACCTCTTACTTTTTTGTCTATATTTCTCTTCCTTTCTTTGATTCTCATGTATATACTATTCTTTCCATTTCTGTTTATTCTTCTCTCCCCCTCACTCTCTACTTACATCTCTCCTCTTCATTATCAATTTTCCTTCCCTCTGTTTTGTATTTTATACATAAAAGACAAGGTTATGCTGGATTAGTGTGCCTGGATATATGAATGATTACGATGGTTCGAATGCCGCCTCACCAAGAAGTCTTTCCCGCCAAGGCTTTCTCTGTTTCTCTTTCTTCTTCTATCTATCTTCTTTTCTCTGTATTCGTTCTCTCACCCATCAGAATTATTCCATCCTACGCCACACTAATCGGCGCACGTGTTCTGGGAGCGAAGCAGAGGGTGACCAAGAAGAGTGCGGGCCGGTTTGTGGAATGATAAATTACTGTTCGCGAATTGCCACCAACGGCTTGCATAAAAAGCTGCGCTGAACAAACATGGTATTTAACTATATCATTAGTGAATTACAAATTCTCTGAGCAGGCTGAGTGCTTTGCGTCAATAGGGTGAACATGATCTCGGAAGAAGCACGTTTTTGAGCATAGTCTCTGACATGCGAGACCGTTGTTCAGTTGGAACTTCGCCGAGAAGGCCCCCACCGCGCTATTCTGTGGGACTGGTGTGGCGCGCAAGGTCCGTTTGCGTTTGTCAGCACCGGTTGCCACTCTTCGTTTTTCACAAAATTTCAATGCGTCTTTATATTAAAGTCCGTGTCCTAAATACGCTTCCTGAGATACGCATTACTGTACCATGAGATACGCAGTAATGCTGACGTTACATGATTTCGATTGTTCCTGATTGCAAACTTTTTCCTTGAACTGAAAACCGATAAAAAAAACTTGGTTTGACTGCAGGACAAAATAATGGATACTGTTTCGGTTACATTTTCGTTCCAGTCAAAAATATAGTTTTTTTCGACTTTCGTTTTTAGTTTTTATTCCATTCAGACTTGCTGGTATATGTCTATCCTATCTGACTGTTGCTTTATAAATATGACATTATTGTCGAAGGCAATATATTTCATTTGTATTTATGCCAAACGATGAAAAATAAAAACAAGTATTGATATTATAGCAATTTATTTAGCAGAAATTGATTAGAAGAGCGTCCTACGATATCGTAATGTGAATAGTGGGCAGTAAAAACAACTTACGAAGTCGAATTTAGTGATAGCATTTGTCTAAATTAGCATCTTTGGAAACAACACACTTGAAGTTCTCAGGTGTAATTCTGTCTTCTATCAGAGTCCTTCAATTTGAAGGACTCAGCATTGAAGCATTGAAGGACTCTGCTTCTATATAAAAGTTTTGATTACAAGCATACGTAGCATCCCAGTAATTATATTAGTGTGGCTTTATTTCAATTTGTTTTGTTTATTCACCGGAGCTTTTAGCATATGCAAGCTACGTGGTTACACATCTTATTCCATCCGTGGACGTGAGGCATGTATGTGACCAAAGTCTAACTGTTTAAGCAACGGGTAACATCTACGAACTGTTTATTTTATTTGTTTATTTATTTCAAAATACTGCACCTTCATTACCAGGCAGAGCAGGGGTGGTTAATGACGTGGGAGAGAATGAGTGAACATCCAATAATGCACAAAGCAATATACATACAGATTCATGAAACCTTGAAGATCAGAAAAGAGTGATAGGTCATTAGAAAGCATAACAAACGTATGTTCAGGTGACTTGTAAAAGGTAAATTCTATAAATACACGAGCACGTTTAAACTAATGGCATACGTAGTGAGGTATTGCTTTTGTAAACTGCTTGGTAGGTAACTTGATAGGTCGGCTTTAAAGAATCCCTATCCTCAAACTGTACGAGAGAGCTCTTTACGGCAGGTTGACAGATTGCAAGCTGCTGCTTTCCCGTGCCTGGTTCTTGTTTCCACTTCACAGTGACTGTTTAAACACTGTAAGTGGGAACAAAAAGGTCTAGATGCTGTGGTTTCGTCCTCGTGTAGGCGAAAAAAGTTTTCCGTTATCCCATATCTGCACTCGGTGTCGCACCATTTGAAGGTTGCCGGCCATTATTACATAAGTGGGTGCCCAAGAGGTGGGCTGCTGTCAGTGGTGAAGGGTGCCATATAAAGCACTATAAGTGTTTCCCCGACTGTGCAAGCGGAGTGGTGTATTGCACTCTTTTGTCATGTAATGGAACGTGCATTGGGCAGACGGGTCAATGTCTGAACGTCCGAGAGCACGCTAGCTCAACGAAAGTTACAGCGTCCACACATCTTTCCGTTCCTTGCCGGTAGTGTGGTTGCGCAGCCGAGCCAAGCAAAACCGCTGTAGTGATGAGGCACGAGGACTAGCGGACGCATGAAATCGCAGAAGCGTTTAAAAATAATAGGAGTAAACGACAGATGTTTGAGCTAGCATTCAATTGCGCTCACTGATGCCGAAGTTTTGTATCTACAAAATACGTGATTACATGCTTGGTCGGGGGTTGATAAGATTTTGTTAGTGCCTCCCTTCATGTGTATGTATGCCATGTTTTTTTTTTCAATAAACTTTCAACAATTAGACTGCATTCGTCTAGTGTAATTTCTTTTTTTTCATGCCTCCCCTCTCTCTTTGTTTTGCGCTGACCGCCATGAGTTTTCACCTTTTATTTCTCCATAATCTTTTTTCGCACTGTTTTAAGTTTTCACTTCCACGCGAACAGATTGTATTACTTTTTTCTGAATAAATTGTTTCCTGGGAACTCTCACTGACTGCTTTCCGTGGTGATGTTTTGCGTTAAGCTTGCATAAAAATAATATAGAATGGGAGGTTCAATAACGCATTCGCTAAACTTCGGATGCTCAAATGTGCCATATATATGATATTATATCCTGCTTATCAAATAATATGATATTATATCCTGCTTTTTAGTACTGAAATGACTTTAATATGCATAATAAGCAATCTAGAAAGGCCACGAGACCAAATAGCAACGTGTCTACAGAGGAAATGAGAGTGCTTGCATTTGATATTTGAACATAAAGAGAAACTTAATGTGCACTATTATACTTCTACAGCAACAACGGATAATGAGAGAGAAAATAATATCAGAATAGTATAGTCAGGTTAACTAGACTAAGTCTAGCTGGCTACCCGACACGTGCACGAGAGGAATAAGAGAGTAATAGCAACAAATATGAAGGTCACGTGCCAAATGGAAAGCAGATCGAAACGTGCCCCGCCTTTCTCATGCACAAATGATGCACAAAACGTACTCCCAGGTGCAGGTGAACGCAAATAATCGTCTCAGTTGTTACTTTGCTGTGTCTGAAAAGCACGCCCTTTTCGCAAACGGAGACAGTGCAACGATTGCAGTGACCTTTGTGCGCCCGGTAACTACAACAAAACCGTTCTAGTGAAATCCCGGCCAAGACGTACGATCATACTCTCCCCCCCACCGCGAGATAAGGGCACGAGCGTGCCTCCACCTTCTCTACTCTGAGGAACGAAGTACGCGTGAGAGATTAGAGCGCGCGCTGCCACGTGCTCATTGCGCTATCTTGCTGGTAATAATGAGAACACGATAGCCCCCCTTCCCTCCCTGATATGCCCATCACCAGCGATAAGTGGTAGATATATTTAACTTGTCGTTTAAGCGTTGAAGGATGTGCTCCTCGGTGGCTCAGTGGTTAATGCCTCGCATTCACGACTCAGAGGTTCCACACTCGATTCCGTGCTCCGGAGTTTTTTCAGGATTTTTTTCTTTCTTGCGTTTCATGCGTATATATAGATACGTATACATATGCGGTGAGTGACGGCGACGCCGACGTTGACGCTGACGCCGGCGGCAAAATCCAGCGGAGGGTGTCAATATAATTGCTGTTGCTGTAAAAGAGAGAGAGGAGGAGGAGATACACAATGCGCGTAAAACGCACACCACACACAATGTCGGATTTCACAGGCGGTCACTCAGTGATGTTGCCCTCAAGAATTGTAGAAGTGCTCGTGTGGCTTTCGGTGCTGATGCGCATGAAGACCACGTGCCCAAGATATCCTGAGTAAAGGGACGATCATCAAATTTCACCAAGGGTCACTGGAGAGTCCGGCGATCTTGTTCAGTGTCGGGACAATGGCACATGACAAGGTCGAGAGTTTCTATGCAAATGCAGTAATCACAGTTATAGGAGTCAGCCATACCAATGCGATAACTGAAGGAGTAGGTGAAGGCGATGACGACCCACAACCGACACAGCATTGTAGCGTCACGTCGCGCAGTCTTTCATGGCAGCTGTAGTTGGAGTAATGAACCGATGTTCTGTGAGCGTCTAGTGGAGTTCAGTGGAAGATTCTAATGCACAAGTGTGGCATTATGCGTGATGTGGCGAAGTTCCCTGGCAGCGTCGTCCCCAGTGGTATGAGCAGCGTGGACGCTTCGTCGTGGGCGCATCGGGCTGCGTTGTCGGCGAGGTGGTTACCACTGATCCCTCAGTGACCCGTCAACCATTGAAAGACTATGTAATATCCTTGGTTAGTGGCCCGATGATTGATATTATTGATCTGAGACACGAAATGGTGGTAGTTGCCCCGGCGCAGACTTCGCATAGATTAAAGGGCCGCCTTGGAGTCACAGAATATAGTCCAATTACCAGGCGATTCTCGGATAACACGTTTCATTGCGGCTAGAAGGGTTGCGAGCAGCCCGTAGATGTCGTGACGTGTGAGGTCTTGAACTTGATGGTGATTGACCATGATAATGACCAAAATATCATTTGGTTTATACACCCTCGGCGAGTAGCAACGTAACAGAAACTAGGGCTGGGGAAAATGGGCACACTCACCTTGAAAAATAATTAAGATAGAGAGAGACAAGTGAAGACAGTTTGAGCTACTGAGCTGACGCATGATATTGATTTTGCGAGGCTCGTCGTATCAGTATGTTTGCCGACCACCGTCCTCTTAATGACTTTAAACTGATATTCGTGAGATAAAAAGACTATAAGCAAAAACTTGTGTCTATAATGAACATTCGTGTCAGATATTACAAAACTATCACACCACTGATAGTCAACATCACAAAAGGTTTTTTAATTGTGTTATGAAGTCTATAATTAAATGGCATGCTGTGTAATTATAGGCCACTCGTCGGCACAACTGTGAACGCTTTGCTTTCACGAATGATTACAAGTGAACTCAATTCACTTAACTACGCATGTTCAAAAATATTTGCGTGTGCTGCTATGCTGTACAACTCGTGGGCTTGTACGCAGAGCTTTCTACGTGTTTATGCACTGGCGCTGTATTCAGGGCTCTTGGGTGCTTTCGGGGTTTTCGTTTACTGTCTTGCCGTTTTGTTTGCCATTTGGAGATGTAGCTGGTGGCACCAAAATGCACCAACCGCTTTTACAAGATGTCATTAAAAGCGACAAAGCCGCAGTAAAGCCTAATATAACTTCGGTCTATCGACGTTTATACAAGCTTTAGGGAGGTTTTTAGGAGTCCTAATAGCGCTGCGGCTTGATAGCAACAAATTTTATAATTCGTGCCTCCTCGAGTCGCTGTGGTCCTTCACCCCGGAAATGGGCATGCAACTATCGGGCCATATCCAGTTCTTTCTTGTTAAACACTGCCAAAACAGGCCCAAGTGCTAGCTAGCCGGTCATTCAAAGTTCTAAGAAATGTGTTCGTTCGTTCATTCATTTACGGAAGAGCAGTCACTACAGTGGAGCACGAATTTTCTGTTCCATCGAAGTCCATGTTTTAGCATGCCGTGTTCATTATCTTCTTGGTACGTCATCGTAACATCGCGCAACGTAGCAAAAGTACGAATGTCAGCAATTTTTATGGGGATCCAACTAATACAAGTAGCGCGTAGACAGGTGCCTTCAATATATTCTACATATCGTGTTAATACGCGGGAAATTCATTGCGATATAAAGAATAATATGACAGTAAAGCGCAGAAAATAAATTTCTTTATGCATGCATACATTGCACCAACCAGAGGGCGCTACACCGCTTTCAGTAATCCTTACAGCAGCGTCAATAATGCAACCCGCTATAGAAATCATCAGTCATCGTTTGCCTGAAAGCTAAAGCGTTCAGTGAAGAAGCTTTGACAAGCTAAAACTTGGGTGTGCGATTTCGGCCACTCTCGCTTATATGAGGCAAGCAATAGCATAAGCTTTGGCTACTGTTTTATCACATGTTTCCCATCCTCTGTCCAGCAAACGCTATAATACGTCGCATGCCCTGGCGTTGCAGTTAAAGGCAGCAAGCCAAACCGCGCAAGATGGGGCCCGCCGAAAAAGACAACGTGATGTCCTCCAGTTATTATTATTTTTTCCTTCCCTAAAGAACACTGCGAAGCAAGCCGGACACGTCCGCTCGTGATGCTAGCCGCGATGAGCGTTGCCCCGCAGCGGCGGCCCAGCAGTTTGAGCGGCGGCCACGCTTGATTCAATTGTCGGCCAGCAACGCCGAGACAGCGCAATTCCCCGAAACGCCCGCGGACTTTCTCGGTGGCCCAGCAGGGAGCGGCGCACTCAACGGGAATACGGAAGCAGAACGTGTGACCCCCGGCACGTTGTGTAAAGGAAACAAGTCCAGTTTGTCACGAGAAACGAAATGAAGGGAAAAAGTAATAAATTTACTGCGTCTTAAAGTATAGTAACTTCCTTCTTTTCATAGGCTCTTGGCGGTTATAAGAGTGGACCGATACGCTCGAGGCAAAATTTTCTACTTCAATTTACTGCTTTAAAAGGATAGATAAATCAACAAAGAGGAACAGAAACCAACTTAATCCCAATCAAGGTTCCACTGGCCGTACAATTTATAGTTGTTTTTCCCGCCTACTTTCGTGAGATTATATTCTCATGTGTACACCACATGAAACCCAATTCCTTTTGATCACGCTTGAAAGCGAAACAAATTTCCTAACTCATTCGGTACATTCAGCATCCGGACCAACTACTTAACGATTGATTCCCTCTTAAAGTAATGCTGAACGAAAATTGAAAGAAAGGTCGAAAGCATGAATGTCCACTCGGAGGACACTACTGTTCCGATACGCCAGGTTTGATTCTCATATTTTGAACAATTGGCAGTATTTTTTGATGATTTTCTGAGTGTGGCAGGTGCACACCAGTGTGAGCCGTGACGTAACGTGTCACTGCGGCGAATGAAAGGCGCAGGTGTTCCTGTCCTGCTGCTTATATTTCACCACCTGTCCTTTACATCCCATACTGCATGGGTCTTGGCACGTGTTCCTGCGCTGCTACTTCCCTCTCCTCCCCTATCACTTATATCCCACTTTGCGTGGCTCTTAGCACGTGTTCCTTTGTAGGCCCTGTGCTCAGATTTCGGTGCACGTTAAAGAACCCCAGGTGGTCGAAATTTCCGGAGCCCTCCACTACAGCAGTCTCTCATAATCATATGGTGGTTTTGGGACGTTAAACCCCACATATCAATCAATTAGCACGTGTTCCTGTCCTGCTACTTCCCTTTTTCCACCTAACCCTTACATCCAACTCTTCGTAGCTCCCAGCACGCGTTCACGTCCTGCTACTTCCCTTTCTCCACCTATCTCTTACATCCAACTCTTCGTGGCTCCTAGCACGTGTTCCAGTCCTGCTACTTCCCTTTATACACCTATCCCTTACATCCGACTCTTCGTGACTCCTAGCACGTGTTCCTGTCCTTCTACTTCCCTTTCTCTACCTACCCCTTACATCCAACTCTTCGTGGCTCCTAGCTCGTGTTCCCGTCCTGCTATTTCTATTTCTCCACCTATCACTTGCATACCACTCTGCGTGGCTCCTAGCACGTGTTCCCGTCCAGCTAGGTCCCTTTCTCCACCTATCACTTGCATCCCACTCTGCGTGGCTCTTAGCACGTGTTCCTGTCCTGCCACTTCCCTTTCTCGACATATCCCTTACATCTAACTCTTCGTAGCTCCTAGCACACGTTCCTGCCCTGCTACTTCCCTTTCTCCACCTATCCCTTACATCCAACTCATAGTCACTCCTAGCACGTGTTCCCGTCCGGCTACTTCCCCTTTTCCACATATCACTCATCCCACTCTGCGTTGCTCCTAGCATATGTTCCTGTCCTGCTACTTTCCTCTCTTCATCTGTAATTTAGATCCCACTATTCATGGCTAATAGCTCGTGTTCCTGCCGTGCTATTTCCTTTTCTCCACCTGTCATTTGCATCCACCTGTGGATGGTTCCGCTAGGAACCACGCAAAGAGGGATGTAACACCGGGGCCGCGTGGTGAGAAATGCGTCCTTTGATCAGCCGGGCGTGGTAGCCCATAGTGGCGCGCACCTCATTCTTACAGGGCACCAGCCAACGGCTCATGATTTGTACGTGTTCTGCCTAATGGCTTGATTTGTAAGGTTTAACGACCCAAAATCATCACATAATTATGAGAGACGCCGTAGTGGAGGGCTACGGAAATTTAGACCTCCTGGGGTTCCTTAACATGCACCCAAATCTGAGCACATGGGCCTACAACATTTCCGCCTCCATCGGAAATGCAGCCGCCGCAGCCGGGATTTGATCCCGCGACCTGCGGGTCAGCAGCCGAGTACCTTAGCCACTATACCACCGCGGTAGGGCTGCTTAATGGTTTCCTGCGCTACCATTACGCTTTGTGCATGTAACTTGAGCCATCATCGGTTAATTTTCTTCTATGACAACGTGTTAACATGAGCGGATTATGAACTGTGGTGCGTGACATTTGAAGTATTGCAATTTTTTCTTTTCGTTTCATTCTTGGTTGGTTGATCAGTCTCTATCACTAACGTCTTCATCTCGGCTGTCTTACTGTATGTTGTGTTTGTTTGCATTTCTGATTTTACGTTAGCCGCCGCAGCACGCACCGCTGACATATCTACTGCCTAGTCTCTTTGTAAATTTTTTTTCAACTGTATGTACATAGAGAGAAATAAAGAAAATGGGGACGTTAACAATTTATAGAGTATGAACATCAGATTACCTATATAGGCACGTGAAAGAAGTGATGCTGGATCAAGAGGAGTCAGAATCGATGTATAGATTGTTCACTCGCTCAGTATACGCACAGTATAGAGGCATAGAGGCTATAAGCGTATTCCGAGGTCAATATCTACGAGACGCTTTGTGAGAGCACAATTAATGGCGCCAATTCTCGAAGCAGTTTTGCTTTCTGAATGGCTCGCCATTTTTAATTAAAGGATCGCTCTGATCCAGGTAACTTTAGACCTGAATAGTTTGGTGTTTAGCTTATGCGCCAATGTAAACACTTTCAGTCAACTGCAGTGTTTGGTCACCCCATACTGTGATCAGCGGCAATACTCCTTCCTGTATAATAGGCACTTCAACATGACACACCTATATTCCCCTTCCCTTTATCGAGCACAATATTCCAGGTGTGCATCTTTGTGGCAAGTTACCTGATAACAGTTTTAGCAAAACATTAGAGACGTCTTTAGACCACCCAGTCGCAGTTTTGTTTTCACACCGAGCTAAGCAGGAGCAGTTCCAGCTGCATGATAAACACAGCTGGCCACGTGACCACGCAAAACTGACGTAGACACCACGTGCGAGATCAAGCGCGAGTGGGTGCCACACTGACAGGCAGCACACGCAAAGCCACAGGCATGGACAGGAACAAATCGAAGGCCCTGCCGCCGAGGTGGCCTAGTGGCTGAGGTACTCGGCTGCTGACCCGAAGGTCGTGGGATCGAGTCCTGGCTGCGGCGGCTGCATTTCCGATGGAGACAAAGATGGTGTAGGTCCGTGTGCTCAGATTTGGGTGCACGTTAAAGAACCCCAGGAAGTCGAAATTTTCAGAACCCTCCACTACGGTGTCTCTCACATTCATATGGTGATTTTGGGATGGTAAACGCCACACATCAATCAAATCAAGAAATCGCAGGTAGCGCAAGCAACCAGTGAACACAATCTCGTGACGTAAGTTTGTTTACATTGCCGCCACGTTCATGTCTGCGTCGCGATGGGCTGTGCATCTCACTCAGTCGCACTGCATGCACATTCAAATTGGTTTTAAATATGTTTTATAAACTATAGTTGCTTTTGATAAGTCTTATATGTGTACATCTGTACCAAATGTGAACCAATTATCTCGTATTTGAAGTTTTGTGTCAGCGCTCCTTTAATTAATTTGTGGATAAATAACGTTCGGCTGTAATGCTGCCAAACTTTTGAAAAGGTGTAGGTGCTTTTCTTCGAGGAAACTGGTTATGGGTGCAGATTTTGTTTTTTTTTTTGGCAATAGAGATTTCAATTTATAAAGTGCTGTGACAGTGAGGCACCTGTCGTCTTAGCACACGAACTCTATGTCGAGTGCTTGGCTCCTGACGCGAAAGTTGCGGTCACGACACTGGCCGTGGTAGTCTAATTTTACGACAGTCAAATGCTAGGGGCCTGTGCAAGTGTAAATTTTTATGAAAGGGAACACGCAAGCGCGTGGCCTGCGCTCTGTCACGGCTGCCTACAGCGCCATCAACCGACAGATGAAGAAAGTGCGTCCGCTTTTCGTGTCATCTTTTACAAACTAAACGACAAGTCATGACCATTGGACAAGCGCTGCTGAATTGTGCTCCCGCTCTGGCCTCACAATGGGCGATGCTGCCAAAAGTGGACGCATTTTCTTTATCTGGCTGATGGTGCTGTAGGCAGCCGCAGCATAGCACAGGCCACGTGCTCGCACGTTCCCTTTCGTGAAAATTGATACTGTACATAGATTTGGGTGTGGGTTCACGCTGCAGGTACAAGAGAAGTGTTCGACTTCTGCTGAATTTTTGTTGACGTGCGATGCATATTTAACGTTCGGCTGTATGTTGCCATTTGTTGGTGTGCGATGCTCGTGAAAATCAGCCACGCATGAACGGACAACATGCTTTATTCTAGTAGCAGCATCAAGTGGGAAGTGAAATATTATACGTAAACAGCATGCTCTTTATATGATGCCGTGCTGCGCTGATATTGAAACACTATGTAAGCACCGTGTTGCGTCTTGCTGTAGCCACTATAAGCAGTGAAGTTAACAAACTGCGTATAAACACACACACACACACACACACACACACACACACGCACACACACACACACACACACGCACACACACACACACCGAAAATGTGGCTGTCGCAGCCGCGATTCGATCCTGTGACCAGCGGGCCAGCAGCCGAGCACCTTCATCACTAGACCACCTCGGTGACGAAAGGAACCCGAACGCTCGTAAAGGATGACCAGCTATATAGTTTCTCTGTAGAGGCCCGTCTGGCACGCGCTATCCATTACTTTAATTGACAGCGCGTGCTTGTCTGATTTTTTTATATGCGAATCATTTCTTAGCGAACTTCGGTGACTTTGAGCGTATCTATCTATCTATCTATCTATCTATCTATCTATCTATCTATCTATCTATCTATCTATCTATCTATCTATCTATCTATCTATCTATCTATCTATCTATCTATCTATCTATCTATCTATCTATCTATCTATCTATCTATCTATCTATCTATCTATCTATCTATCTATCTATCTAGCCGCTAACGTTCAACGTTCAGCGAGGTTCAACTGACAAGGACAGAAATGCATACACCGTAATTGACTTCTTTTTCGCGTGTTGGTGTCGCATCAGACGATATCAGCGAGGTTGCCTCAAGAAACGGCTTGTTAGACTCGCATCAGAGTACTGTGCTTCGCTCTACAATGAACGTGTTGCAAGACACGTATGAGAGTGTCGTGCCTGGGCCTACTGCATCAGACACAAAGAAATGACTGGAGTGTTTTCTTTTATATCAGCTTTTTTTCTTTATTGCTTTGTCGCTGCCTAGTTTTCCTTTTTCTGCATCATGGTAAGCCAGGGCTAAAATATTTGCACTGCTGAACAATATGAGTGCAGGTTACATATTTCCTCTAATGTTATGTTGATATGAAAAACAATAATGAAAGCTGTAAGTATTTTTTGTGGAGAAATGGCATAAAAAGGAAGCTTGTAAGGGCATACACCAGGAATGGATCGTTGGAAGTTGGTGAACACGACTGCATTCAACTTTATCAATGCCACCAGAAGAAAGTGTTGAGCTTCTGTAAATTGCTCGGGCAGATATATAGCTTTCAGCACTGAAGTTAACTTGAATTCGGTCCTCAGTTTTATGTTATAAAGACAATATTATGTGTTTCATTACATCTTCGGCTGTATTCGAGCTGCTCGGCTGAAAATTTCTCAGTTTCAACAGTGTTAAAAACTGCCTCAAAAAGACAGGACTAGAAAAGACGCGCTCCTATGTTCTTCTTGTTCCATCTTTTCAGCGCTGTTATGGTTGATAAAATGTTGTAGGCTTTTGAGTGTTTTAAAAGTGGTTGCTTCTCTATTTGAAATTTATTGGAATAGTATGCTACCACTTGTGCTTGATTCGATGTCATTACTAATTGATTCTGTTCCAAATTTCACTATTCGAACGCACCTTCTTGACGGGGATTTTCAACCGCACACTGCATAACATGTTAAAAGTGTGCATCCCATCAGATCAGAGTACCTGAGACGCTTTTTCTTTTCACCATTAGTCACCTATGCCTACAATACTGCCACACAAGCTGCCGCTGGCTTTTTGACGCGATTTTCCTGTTGTACGGATGAAAACCCTCTTGTACAATGGACAAACCACTTCCATACCGAGCCGACGTTTGGGAATTCCCGCCGTGGTCTGAAGAGGCGAGATACACTAGCTTGTAAACATACAACCACCACACTCATAGTCGCGAAAAGCTGTGACATGACAATGACGCGTCTTCACCAGACTTCCTGACTATATTCTGTCGTTTGGTTGCGGATTTCGTTTCACAGCAACAAACAAGTTTTTGGAGCGCTATGATCGCGCCTATATCGCATCAAAGGACTCGCGTCTTCTGTCTGACATGGCGGTCGTGCATGGTTCATGGCGACAGACTTAAAGCATATCATGAACCCTTGATAGTGCATATGTGTTAATATGCCAGAATAGCTGATCCCTCAAGGGGAAAACCGTAGTGAAGAAGAAGAAGAAACTCCCGGTTGTGTGTTTCTTTGCGCGAGATCTGCGTTTAATATCGGACCAGTGCATTGTCCCCACTCCTCTCTCAATAAATTGTCATACGAAAATTGGATAGAAGTTAAGGAGAAGAAGCCGGCTATATAGCTACTGAAATGGTAACGAAAAAATAGGCAAGAAGACACTTTACAAAAATTAAGGGGTTGGGCTTTGCCGATTCCAGCGAGAGCGAGTTGTCATAGCACACATAGTTATAAAGCGACATTCATAGGACAGGAGAGATGCACATGCGCGTAGGAATGTAAGAAACAACGGAACATGCTTAATCAAATGTGAAATGGTTAATCCGGGTGCATGTGGGGTCAGTAGCCTACATCGAACTTTGGGTCTAGAGATAACCTTGGAAATGTAAACACGTCGGTGATAGAAATGAGTGAAAGATGACTGGAACATTTATGACCGAATATGAGGCAGATAGAAAAACAAAGAACAAAGGTAAAGTAAGGTTAATCTGTGCTAAGACTCTGAACGATGCGCTGCGAAGTTGTTCTTCTTGTAGGGTGATATCTTTAATTCGTATGAACAATATTATGCCGTAATAATAATAATATTGCTACGGTATGAGCCGGGCTGTAGTATGTGCCCGGTAGGTAAAAGAAGAAGACGACGTTGTCTGGGGCGGCCTGCGGGGATCCGGTTTCCTTCTTCGCCGTGAGACATCTCAGCTGCCAGTGGTAACGGGGGAAGTCCAGCAAGGCGGCGGCTTCGTCGTAAATCAGGCGCTTGAAGCGTCGTGTTGCTTGGTTGATTACCCAGCACCTCCACCACAAAACTGTTACGGTTCAATGAAAGGATATGTGGATTTATTTACAGGGTGAGGATGAAGTTCGGCAGTCGTGGTAAAGATGGAGTCCTCAGGCCGCACCAGACAACGTCGTCTTCCTCTTCTACCTACCCGGCACATACTACAGCCCGGCTCATACCGTAGCAATAATAATAATAATAATAATAATAATAATAATAATAATAATAATAATAATAATAATAATAATAATAATAATAATAATAATAATTCGATTCTAAAACCTTACGTTCGATGTAGGCAGTAGCCTACATCGAACGTAAGGTTTTAGAGATAACCTTAGAAATGGTAACAGGTCAGTGATAGGAATGAGTGAGAGATGATTGGGGCATTTGTGGTGGAATATAGAAGAAGAAGAAGAAGAAGAAGAAGAAGAAGAAGAAGAAGAAGAAGAAGAAGAAGAAGAAGAAGAAGAAGAAGAAGAAGAAGAAGAAGAAGAAGAAGAAGAAGAAGAAGAAGAAGAAGAAGAAGAAGAAGAAGAAGAAGAAGAAGAAGTAGTTTAGATAAATAGGTAATCTTTTCTTGGCTAATCCCTCTGACTGGGTACTAGCCATGGCTATGGTTTATCATCATCATCATCATCTGAACTTGGTGAAGTACAGGGTACCGTCCCGTCACAGAGGGAATGCTCTTTTATCCATACGTCCACTGACATCGAAAAAAACTCGTACGTCTCTTTGTTCGCTGTCCTAAGGTTCCTCAAAGGCGAAAACCGCCTTCGTTTTCATTTTCTAATTGATTGCAGACATTGTTCCGCCCTCCAAAGACTGGTGCATTATCTCATGCGTCTGCCCTATGTTGTTGACATCTGAATTGAGACTGTTGCACTCTTAATCAAAGAAAGATCTACTTTTCGCATGATATAGGTACGAATATCAAGCTCCGCGCTGTAGCGATAATCGTCCACATCCTTCGCTTATCTAACACGAGTGAAAAGTGGAAGTTACCCACCGCAAATAAAAAACAATTGTATTACCACCCTACTGCCGCACGTAGCCCCAAATTTTCAAAGTACCCTAGAAGCATGGTAATTTCCCTTTTTCACAGCTTCGCCGTGGTTGTCTAGTGGGTACTCGGCTGCATACCCACAGGTTGCGGGATTGATTGTTTGTTGCAGCGGCTGCATTTTAAATGGAGAGGATACTTCTTAGGCCCGTGTGCTCAGATTTAGGGGCACGTTAAAGAACCCCAGGTGGTCGAAATTTTCGGAACCCTCCACAACGGCGTCTCTCATAATCATATGCTGGTTTTGGGACGTTAAACCCCACATATCAATAAATCAAATCTCACGGTTGGCAACCATGCTCCGCGATGAGTTGTCACGTTTGAATAATTTGCCCCACCTCAGCTAGTCATGCATTATAGTGCCAAGAATGTTCTAGGAAATATAGATCTGTTCAGAAAACGTTCACGCCATGTGGATGTCTGTGGCAATAAGTTATCGACCACTTTTCGTTCGAACTTTCCCGCCCGAAATGAAATGACCTTTGCACGTGTGCGAAACCATAACGACGACGATTAAGAAGGAACATCAGCGCGTGCCTGGAAAACTTCCATTGCTTAATGCGATTGAGCAACGACGTCCTACAAGAAGTTACTTTCTGTCGAGCAAGAGGCGACCTGAGTATCTCTCAAGGTGTCATGGAGCGAGCACATGGATACGCGAGCCGAACGCCTCAGCTTTCACAGCGACATGCCCTTCGGCAGTGCTGCTTCAGGCGAGATTCCATTCTTAATCGTCTTACTGAACGTTCTAGACAACTGAAGCTGCAGAAGCCCAACTGTATTACCTGCAAACGACGACAGCTGCAAGGGACTCGACAGCACGATGCGCATCGAAGAGGGCTGCAGCTGATGCTCGCCTCACCACGATCTCGAGGACCACGACCTTCGAGCGGCTGCGCCATCTTCAGCAAAGTACACCTGCACGAGCACAGCGGCGGCGGCGACTGGGCTGGTGAGAGCGAGTGCAGCCAGAGGAAAATCACGGCCTTCAAGCCACGCGACTTCCCAGTAAACTCTGGCGGCGTCCTCAGCGCACGCGTTGGGTCAGGCCGGCCATTCTACCAGGGCTGTCTCCAACGTTCACGGCCTGCGTTGAGATGTGGAGTTGCCGGCATGACTGCAATGCCTAGAGGTCTGCAGGACGATGATGCCGTGGCGATGCCTCCACGTCAGCTCGATCAAGAACAATCGTTTGTGTAGGCGCAATGACTCGGTGGGATTTGTTGGGTGTTGGTGCCGCCTGCCAGCAGCACCTGAGCCTCTAGCTTCGGACGTTTAATGTAGGAATATGTATTTTTAACGCACTTTTCTTCTTTTTCGTACTTCTCAATTTGTTTAAATGTATGTGATAAATACAAGCTTTCATTGTGTCGAATGATTGTGCAATTTATTGAAAACCATTTGGTGGGTTAAACTTAAGTTGCTGCAAATATATGATCGAAGCCACACACAGTGTACGTTAGTTCTTTCCTGAAAACCCACAAGCACCTTTTAACTGAAACATTCACAAAATGATTGTTAGGAGTTTCACATCCGAAAACGACGGGATCAGCGATGTGCGCTGGCCTGGATGGTTCCGGCAATGTCACTCACCTATAGGGTTACGTAACGTGAGTCTAATTCTAATTAACGCTATAAATTTCATGGGCCTCTAGCTTTTTACCTGCGTCGAAATTGTTCGGCCGTGGGCTGGCTCCCTTCCCGCATGAGGCTACCAACAGAACCGTACGTTGCTGGACGGTCCCATCTTTTACTACAGCGTGCCGAGTCCCGCGCCAACCTTATCGGGGGAGCTCCGTGTCCTGGGTTTGTGACATACCACACAGGCATATTTATGTTAGCATGCGCATTCTCTACGAGGCACGTCACGCTACACAAAACACGAGATTCGCACAAATCGAGCGCACAAAGCAATGCTATGGTGACTGCGAGGAGCCACATTAGCTTGGAAAGCATTGCAAGCCAAACATATCATTCCGAGAACAGTCTGTGTGTTGCGTGCAAAGCTTAATTTCTGGGTAGATCTCTAGATGCACACTGATGGCGAGGTTTGCCACTATGCGCCAGGTTATATGCCCTTACATGTTGGACTCTTCGTGAAGGTGTTTGGGCTCGGCAAGCACTCGTACGACCTTTCGCCCGTGATCGTGCGCCTGTAGACGACGACGCCTTTCTGCACGAATTTTCTGCCGCATATATTACAAATGGGACGTTTTACGTCTGCGCATGTATATATATACGATGAAGTGTTCGCGCAGGCACGAACTTCTTTTTAACCCTTTTTTGGCCCAAACGACACTAGGAAGTCAAATGTTTGCCGTCTATTTTCTGAATTGGCGAGCTCGACCTCACCATGGTCATCATCATCATCATCGTCATAATCATCATCATGCGCCTGTCTACGCCCACTGCATGGCAAAGGCCTCTCCCGTGATACGCCATTGAACCCGGTCTTGTGCTTGCCGTTGCCACGTTATCCCTGCAAACTTTTTAATTTCATAGGCCCACCTAACTTTCTGACTACGCATCATGCGATCACCTTCTCTGGAAATCCATTAAGTTACGCTTAGGAACTAGCGGTTACCTTGCCTACGTGCTACGCGTGCCCTACTCATATCTATTTGTCCTTCTTGATTTCAACTATCTGTAGAGGTCTTGAACTCGCGAATGTATTGGGAATTCTGTATCCGTGACCTCTTCCAACATGTCTACAGAGATTTTTTTCGAGGTTCGTTTAAACAGCGGTGCTATAAACGACCAAAGTTTCACCGAGGGAACTCCCCCCACCCCCACCCCCCCGACACGCACGCGCGCAGGGGCGTAGCACAGGAGAGACACCCACGTGAGGAGATGACGTATCCGTCAGGATCGAGCCGCGGCCCGGCGGGAACTTTGCGCCGGGCCGCCTGCGTCGCTCAGTCAGCTCAGCTTGTTTACTTCACGCTTGTGCCTTGTTTCTGCTGCAATCTTATGCCTGGTGAAGCATCAGTTCTGCCTGTTCGTAGAATTTCTTACCATTGCACCATTCTCTTCTTCCGATTAGGAATTTTCGCCATCGCACATTCACTACTTGTTTTCTGCAAGGTTGAAGTGGACTCGCGATGCTGATTTACTGCGTGATATATGGCTGCCGCAGCACTTGAGGTCATCATGAGGTTCGTTTCCACAAGTTTCATCGAGATCGGAAGATGACTGCAAATTGTACCGCTGCACTTACAAGAAAATACTTCAAACCTACGAGATGGAGCGCGCTGTGGCGGTTGCAAATCTGCTGAATTTCGAGGCAGCAGAAGCACTCTTCCTCTTTCCGCCTTTGCACGCAGTGCGTGCATGGGCACCTATGGCGAAAAGACGTGTACAAAGATATCAGTACGCATAACTGAAATCAGATATTCTACCCGACAGTCGCACGCTTCTAGTGCAGCTAATATACCGTTTGCATTTTAGCACATCGTCACTGTAGTACTGGGCGAAATTGAGAAAACGCGACAGTATTAAAAAATAATATACAGAACTGAATTCTATGAGCCAAACTATTCTTACGCACATTGCAGCGCAGTTCAGAGCACATGTCACCAGTGTGGCAATAGCGGCTCTTGTTCGTTTCTCGCGGTAGCAAACTGACTGAACAAATGCGCCTTGCCTTCTGCGAAGTACGATACTGACTGCATTAACGACGATGTCCTATGATCTGTGAAACCCATGAACAGCTGATGTTTCTGCACGCTGCCCACGCCTAGGGAGGACCATGCCAATACGTGGCTAAAAGCGAGTGCCGATGTTTCTATTTCTTATCTAATTTTATATCCACTGATAAGCGAAACATTCCTACCATTGATTGATTTGTGAGGTTTAACGTCCCAAAACCACGATATGACTATGAGAGACGCCGTAGTGGAGGGCTCCGGAAATTTCGACCACCTGGGGTTCTTTAACGTGTGGAACATTCGTAACACTTTACTATACAGTGAATTTAAGAACTGGCCCACATCTTATACGTGCCAGTCTATGTTTCCGACGTGGATGAAGGTGGCTGGTTGAAACTCGCATTTTTCCGCCCCTTCAGTCATCGCTCTTAAAGTGGCAACCGGCTCGAACATGTACGGATGTACAGCGAATTCGGTCCGACTTTCACAGTTCGTCATGCAGCAACTACCCGATTTCCACAGATAAACACGTCATTGACTGCCGGCGAGCGCAGTCAGCTCTCCTCACCTTCCTGAGCGTGACGTCGTGGAGCACCGACCAATCACAGCGACGGCGAGACTCGCCGTGGCGGCCGTGGCACCTTTTGCTTGTTTTCTGCAAAATATAGTTATTCGCGTTGGTTTATGCGAAATGCCGACTTGATTTTTGAGTTCGCCGCACGAAATTACGTATCATGATTCCTGGCCATATTCTCAGTTTTTTTTTTTTTTTTCAGTGTTTCAGTGTCCCTTTAACCCCAGTTTTTCCCTGACCCACTCTGCCCTCTTTTTGTCTCTTAAGGTTACACCTATCAATTTCCATTCGGTCGCTCACTGCGTCGTCCTCAATTTGAACTGAACCCTTTTTGTAAGCCTCAATATTCAGCTGTTATACACCTACAACTTCAGGGTTAATTTCTGATTACCATTCATGCTTTCAGAATGCTTGCCAAACCTGATCCACCCCATAATCGATGAACGATTATTTGATTAATCATTGAAGGCCTCACCAATATTCCAGTAATTGTAGTTGATTTTCACCTTTCAAACATTCGAATTAGATTAATAAAACTCTTCGAATGATCGACTACGGCAACTGCCACCCCACCCCCAATACCGCCCCTTGGCCGGCACGCATAAGTTCGAGGCGATTCATGCCGAGACGCACAATTCGAATGCACTCATTGGTCGGGAAAAAAAACGCCAGGCACTTGCGGAAGGCGAAGCACAGTCACAGTGAAAGCAAGAAGAGTGGCTTTTGAGGGCCTTTTCGAAACACTCATTGGGTAACTACTGCAAGCAAACTTGCTTGACACCCACTAGGGAATTAATAACGAATTTTCGGGGTTGTAAGCCGGCATTCGCTTTGATATTTATTGCCATTCTTCTGAGAAGCGTGGTGTCCGCTAAACACTTGCAAGGAAGTTTGTGCCAATTGTTCATGCAGTGACTGACGACGATGAGAAAATATGGCTGAAGTGGGTATGCGCCGCAGTTAATAGGGGAACAAGAACAAGCTTTTGTAATCGGTTGCAGTATTGGACGGCCCACTCGTTACGCTATTCGCATTGTGAGACGACTGGTTGTTCTTTCGCTGTTTTAAAACACTTTACAAGTCGTATTAACGCGATTTCTTTCCATACATCAAGCCTGCCTAAGGCAAGTTTGCAAAGAAGTCACAAACACCAACACCGGCGTATATTAGCATTAAACAAAAAAAAAACCGGCGTGGCTTAGTGGTAGAGTGCTGGGCCGGCACCCAACGAGCCCGGGTTCGAGCCCCACTATGCTATTGGTGCTATCAATAATGCCTGCTGATTGTAAGTTAGACAACAAGTTACAACTAAAAGGTGAAAGATTAAGCTGGCACCCAACGGACCCGGGTTCACGCCCCACTGTGTCACTATAGTACTAATTTTTTTTTTGCGAGTGGATGACTGCGTGTGACGCGATTGTGATCTCATAACAGCTTTCGCTGTATAAGTAGACCACACATACCACCAAAGTCACCGCCTTGTGCTCACTTCTTTCTTTGTAATTGTTTTGGTTATGCTAATTTACATTTTCCACATCTATTTGTTTGCTATGATAAAGTTCCGGCGCGAAGCGCGACTAAATGCCCATTTATTCAACTCCCGAGAAGTGTTTTATTACAGCATGCTCAACTCATCTAATATAAATGAAATAAGCATGTCAATTCGTAGCTCTTTGAGCTAAATTAACACTTGAACGAAAAATAAAGGCCACGACGCTTATTCTTGTCGGTTACCGGTCAGTGCTGCATCATTGCAAACGATGACTCAGACATGGCAGTCCACCGCGTTAGAGCAGTGGTTAAGGTGTTTGGCTGGCTATTGACCCGAAGATCGCGGACTCGCTCTGGGCCGCCAAATCTTGTAATTGCCGAAAATTTCAGAGTCAGCCTGTATGGTCAACGAAGACGGGATCAAATTCCGGCTGCGGCGGCTGCATTTGCGATGGAGGCGGAAATGTTGGAGGCCCATGTGCTCAGATTTGGGTGCACGTTAAACAACCCCAGGTGGTCGAAATTTCCGCAGCCCTCCTCTACGGCGTCTCTCATAATCATATGGTGGTTTTGGGACGTTACACCACATATCAATCAATGGTCAACGAAGAATAACCTGACTTCGACGCCCTAGAGAATGGTCACGTGAAAAAAAAATAGTGCTGATACATGTACTGTAGCACTGACGAACATTTTCGATGCAAAGCATTTCTTTGCGTACTGCAAGCACTTCTGGCGTCTATCAGCGTATCTATCTGTCTTTCTAGCCACTTACGGCTGGGTGCTCTCGGGATCACGTGAACCAAATTTAGTATAGAAGGATAAGATAATTTCATGAATATGACGCGATAGTTAAGGCATGAATACTTTCATAATCCCGTCACGTACGCCGTCAAACATCTTTCACGAGTGGCACAAACCTGCGGGTGGGTGAGCATGTGCCACTGGCATGCGGGTATGTGCCACAGGTGATCGAAACTTGGCATCTACCCAGCAACGACGAGAACACAAGGAGCAGTTTTAACACGTGAGCGTTAAGAAAAACTTGACATCAGCAACGCTGATCCGACGAATACAAAGAATAAATGTCAAGGTTGATTGATATGTGGGGTTCAACGTCCCAAAACCACCATATGATTATGAGAGACGCCGTAGTGGAGGGCTCCGGAAATTTCGACCACCTGGGGTTCTCATAATCATATGGTGGTTTTGGGACGTTAAACCCGACATATCGACCGCGGCGGGGCAAATGTCAAAGTCTCAGCAGGAATCGAACCCAAACGTTATACGTGGCAATCAAGCATTCTACCGCAAAGCCATGGCACGCCAGGTCTCAGAACTACTTTTCAAATAGACCATAATGTTGTGAAACGTTAATTGTGGTTGCAGTGCTGGCTATTCAATTATGTCATGATTATATATGTATTCCTTCGATACAATCGTGACGTCGGGTTAACGTCAATTGTAGGTAGGTGCTATGCGCTGAAGTCGATTTATGTAAGATCGTTAGGGGGTACCATTCTCGCGAGCACCAGAGCTCCATATCAGCTTATTGCTCCTGGTGTTGCTAATACTCATGTTCCCCGTTGACATCATCGCGCAAGTGCAAAAAAGTGATTATAGAAACATCTGCAACGTGTGTCTGTGCGTGCAAGATTTGAACATATATTTAGCGTCATTTCATCACGTGTCGCGATATAAAAATTGCCACCTGGTCAACTTACCTACGCATGCTTCGCATAACGTCGATTATTAAGGTACGTAGGATATTCCGATTTATTTTACTTAACTGTCGCGGCAACCTAAACGGCAAACTTGTCGGTGGTGCCTGTAAGTCAATATAAAGAAAGTCCACAACTTTCCAGAACAAATAGGTGTATTCCTGCTGATATAGCAAAAGCATAAAACAAAACTGAATTCTGTAACTGTTTCGCTCCCGGAAAAGTTATGCATTCCGATTTCTTTAGAAATGCCGGCATGCTCGTGCTTGCTAAAAAATGAAAAAAATAAAACAATCATTTTGTATAGAAACCTCAAAAGCACTCCACATATTTACCGATCGGCCCCCTCCTGAGACGCCACGCCATTTTCGCAAGCACACTACTGTGCAACGACTCTTTTACAATAAAATATTGGCACTGAAAGAAGAAAAAAGACAGAAATATTGCAAAAAGTGATTTTTGGTGCCCTGTATTCTCGTTGACACAGTACGGGCGTAATAATTACATTTGCATAATTATAACACATCAGCTTTTTTTTTTTCGAGTGTTCGCCGTACATTCAAAAATCACCGATTGAATTGTATTTTGCTTTTTTCCAGTGAATGACAACTCATCTAGCAGAAAAGAAATAAATCCTCAATAGCACGAAAAAGTTTAAATGTGTGCAAAATTTACGCTACACGAAGTCGATAATGTATACAATGAGGAAAATTAGCAAATAACTATACCTTATGCAGCCACTGCATGTTTAAACTATGTATCTTACTTTATAAGCACCCTTCAGTGACCACAGGGTGCCACGTAACTCTAATTGATAATCTTGGCATCGCTGGTGACGTCTGGCGGACATACACGTGCGGAGGGTTCTGCTTCGAAGGGGAGTCAATGGTTAATAGCAGCACCCACCTCCCTATCAATGCATTGTATGAGTGCACATTCTAGGCACTATAGAACGGGACAGACTTCGCAGACCAACTATTAGGCGACAAAGGGGGGAGGGGGTTGCACCCGCCCTGCCCCACTCGTGTGCTCGCTTATGCTGACAGATGTACCTATACTCCGTTTCATACATCAGGTGCAACGCCGTGAAAGCTATGCAAGAATTTCGGCCAGAAACATGTGTGACTTCGCGCGTCTCGCGGTTAGCTTTCATCGTTGCCCCGCCGCGGTGGTCTAGTGGCTAAGGTATTCGGCTGCTGACCCGCAGGTCGCGGATCGAATCCCGGTTTCGGCGGCTGCATTTCCGATGGAGGCGGAAATGTTGTAGGCCCATGTGCTCAGATTTGGATGCACGTTCAAGTACCCCAGGTAATCGAAATTTCCGCAGTCCTCCACTATGGCGTCTCTCATAATCATATGGTGGTTTTTGAACGTTAAACCTCATGTATCAAGCATTTTCGCCTCCATCGAAAATACAGCCGCCGCAGCCGGGATTGCACTGTAGTGGAGAGCTTCAGAAATTTAGACCATCTTGGTTTCTTCAACGTGCAACCAAATCTGAGAAATCAGGCCTGCAGCATTTTCGCCTTCATCTGAAATGCGGACGCCACGGCCGGAATCGCACGGCAGTGGAGAGCTTCAGAAATTTAGACAATTTGGGGTTCTTCAACGTGCCCCTAAATCTGAGCACACGGGCCTCAAGCATTTTCGTCTCCATCGGAAATGCGGACGCCGCTGCTGAAATTAAATCCCAAGACCTGAGGGTCAGCATTGGAGTGTAATAACCACTATGGACGGCTCACAAGTAACCACAAAAAAGGTTTTACAGATAAAAATTAATAAAACCCATTTTACTTCCGGCCATCAACTTTGTAAAATGTATCGCTCATTGCGCTTGTAATGTCACGGAAGCATAAGTGTGACATTAGTCTCCCAATCACGCTGCCTTGGGCAGGGGGGAGAGAGGTATCAGCTTGCTCTTTTAGCACCATTCGCTGAAGCCATCCATAAAAAATGCGGCAGATCCCATCGTACCTGCGAATCGACGTTATGCGAAGCATGCGGAGGGAAGGTGACCGTGTTGCAAGTTTTTTATTGAACGACATACCATGAATTAAATGACGCTAAATATATGTACAAATTCTGCACGCACAGACATATATGTTGAAAAGTTGCAGGTGTTGATATAACCAGCAGTTTTGCGTTTGCGCAACGATGCCAACTGGAACAAGCGTATTAGCAACACCAGAAGCTGATATGAAGCCCTGACGCTCACGAGGATGCTGGCCCCGGACTCTGCTACATAAATCAGCTTCAGCACATGGCCACTAAAAACAATTGACGTTAGCCCGACGTGAAGGCTGTATCAAAAGAGTACCTATGTAATGTTTATAAAATTGGGTAAGCAGCAGTGCAACCACTATTGACAGTTCACGAAGATTAGCGTCCGTCGAGAAGAGGGTGAATCTCATATGACTTGATATACATGTACACAATATATTTAAATTACCGCGCTGATAGTGACGTCACTGAGGAAAGCTGATGCCTGTACCCCCTCCCACCGAGTCGAGTCAGTGTGAACCCCCCCCCCCCAAAAAAAAAAAAAAAATTCTGGGTACGCTTCTGACTGCGGCAAACTTTAAACGGAATCCTCAAACAGTCAGGAAGCGTCAAGAGAGACACCAAAGTACGTGTACAATGTACTCCGACGCAACATATATCGAGCCATAGTTTCAACTCCTATTTTTTCACAACACCAGATAGGTATCTTGTTTAGAAAGAAGCTTTCCTCTAATGTGGACATTGATCGCATGATATTCATGGCCGTTTCGCGGTAACGACTTGACCATTGTATCCACTTCGACTGGAACGTTAACGATGCGGTCCACGATGCCACACTGTCCTCCACCGTACACATATAAGGCAACGAATTTGCATAAATGGTAGACGGGGTGCAATCAAACGCTCACTCACCAAGTTTAGTGAAGGCAACCCGGAGGGAATGGCCGGGTAAACGTAACCATTACTCCACGAGACCTGGGTTAGTATTGTGTTCCTTTGCAGTGCACCGCGGCATGTTGAATACAGCATGCATGAAAGAGTACAAGTCTTCGCTCGGAAAAAACAATAAAGAAAAAAAAACTCAGTAGGGAGCACAGGCACATGACCAACGAGGATGGCCGAGAGGTCACCTTTAAAACAAAGGCGATCTCAAACTTCACATGCATATTCAAATGATTTATTGAATAACTGTTTTTCGAAATGTGTAGTCATCATCATCAGCAGCAGCCTGACTAGGTCCACTGCAGGACAAAGGCCTCTCCCATGTTCCGACAGTCAACTCGGTCCTGTGCTGCTGCCATTTTATACCCGCAACCTTCTTAATCTCATCTGCCCACCTAACTTTCTGTCTCCCCCTAACCCGCTTGCATTCTCTAGGAATCCAGTTAGTTACCCCTAATGACCAGAGGTTGTTATCCTGTCTACGCTGTTGCGAAGCGCGCCTCCGACGACGTTACGAAGGGCGCCACGAATCTCACCGCTGCAATCACTGTTTCGAAAGACGGCGACGCCAACACGGTCGCGAAGGCGCCACTGCTTCGAACTCCGCCGGGAAGGTCACCAGCCGTTTGGTAGCGTAGGTTTCTCAGCTCGCGACTGCTTCTGCGCAGAGCTGATAGACGAGCGGACGAGACGACGGTGAGTTAAACAAGGTTTATGTACAGCATATATACAGAGGCGTTACAAATTCGGCACTGGGGCTGACAGCTTAGAGACCCGAAGAGCCGAGCTGTCTCTCTAACACATAGGTCTGCTACTAACACATAGCTCAACTGCTAACATAGCTCAACTAACACATAGCTCTCCTGCTCACACAGCTCAACTCTCTATCACATAGCCCTCTTCTCTGACACACATGTCTGCTCTCAAATAGGTCTGCTGCTAACACATAGCTCAACTCTCTATCACATAGCTCTCTTCTCGGACACACATGTCGGCTGCTCGCGACGTGCCGCGGGGCTTCCTTTATATGCACCGGGTGGATTCTTTGAGTAACCAAATGTCCAACCAGAAGCGCCGCTGGTCGTGAGGTCAGACTCCTCCAATGGGGTCGCCGCTGGGCCGCGTCATTCTTTGTCATTGAATCTGGAGAGGCTGCGCTGCAGGTGGCTGCACCCAAGGACGAGTGACGTCGTCAGGCATTGCGTCAGACCTGCCAGACAGGAAGGCGCCGATTGCTTGCTCGACGGGCTCGCTAGCTGAGGTGACTCACTGTGCGTGCGCGGCAGAGAGGCACCACCGCGTGATGACGCCGTTGAGTTGTTCGCGTCAGGCGGGCTCACGTGCTGGCCTTGACACAGATTGCCTTTTTCGGAGGCATGGACGTTCGCTGCGGACTCGCAGGCATAACAGCACCCCCACCGCCAGACAATGAGCCGGAAAGACGAGCTGCTTCCACGTGGCTCGGATGTCAGGCGCGCTCGTTCGCCAGGTCCCACCAGGTTAACTTCCAGGGCCATGGGGAGAATGCAGCTCCAGACTCTGTTCCGGGAACACATCTCATTCTTGAGGACGGATCCCAGCTCCACTAGCTTGTCGCCACAACTTGTCGACCAGCTTCGCTCGTCTCACGATCTTTGGTTTCAGCACTTGTCGATGGTTCTGCAACTTGTCAAGAACGGTTCGACAACAGACAACACACGACACAAGCAAGTGCCCACGGTCACCCGACAGAACACCAGACAAAGTATAGTACAACATATACCTAGCTACATGTCTATCGGAATTTCGTTCCCTCTACATCAAGAGGCACATGTAGGACACAGGACTCTTAAAATGACAACTCAAATTTTTACACGCAAAATAACTTAACGAAATAGAATAGAACACAAAGTTGGCTTCTTGAGCTCATTCCAGACGAGAGCGCCCAGCTAAGGTCGTGATGAGGTCAAAATTTCGCCCCGAATCGCCAGCGAGAAACCGAAAGGTGGAGAAGGTACTAACTAAACGCACGGCTCAATGCGTCTGCATTAGCGTTTAGCTTTCCTTTTTTGTAGCGAACGTCAAAGTTGAGCTGTTGGAGTATCACCCTCCACCTCAGTAAGCGGCCACTTTTAGGCGACGATGCCTATGCGGTACTAAGGGCTGCTCGTACTTGCGACGTTGCACATCTGTGTAAGTACAATATGGGAGTCCAGATTTCTCATAAAAAGAAACATTCCTTCTCAGGTCCTCCTTCTGGACTTCATTTAACCTAGGCCCTAGGTTCAATTGCTCCAAGATTACCTCCGATACCATTTCGATTACATCACTAGTGGTCAAAATTTTTGCTCCCTCTTCGTCTGAAGCATTCAACAGCAGATTTACGACCGCTTGACGTTGAACGTATGGTTTCATCAAGTTACTGTGGTAAATTTTGTTCGGCCGCCTTCCTAATTTCACTTCATAATGGGTATCAGAAAGCTTCATGGGTGCCTTCCACTTGTCCGCGGATTTCCCCGCTCTCTGACAAGTGTCGCATGAGCGTACAAAGTCTTCGATATCA
The DNA here is from genome assembly GCF_043290135.1 of Rhipicephalus microplus. Classification (NCBI taxonomy): domain Eukaryota; kingdom Metazoa; phylum Arthropoda; class Arachnida; order Ixodida; family Ixodidae; genus Rhipicephalus; species Rhipicephalus microplus. Next base: position 173,668,309 of record NC_134710.1, read on the forward strand.
TTCCAGTATTTCGGCCAATAAAACTCAAGGGAAACTTTAGCCTTGGTCTTACTTTTGCCGTGATGCCCGGCCCACGAGTTTTCATGCGCCAGTTCCAATTGTTGGTGACGATACTTTTGTTGCACCAAGAGCTGCTCATACTTGCGACCTTGCGCATTTGTGTAGCTCCGATGCAGGAGCCCTGCTTTCTCAAAAAAAGAAACATTCTTTTTCTTTTTTCCCAAGTTTACGCTTTCCATTAGCGCTTTAATCGAGAGGTCCTCACGCTGCTCTCGAATGAGCGTTTCTCGATCAACCCTCGACAGCTCACTCCAACTTTCCGCTATAGGCGAGAGCGTTGCACCCCTCTCGCTATGACTCAATGGCGCCATGTCGTCTCCCCCTGCTACGGAAACCGCGCCAGTCGCTTCGGCGACGGGCCGCTCGAGTGACGGCTCAAATGACACACACGGAGAATCTTGTGTCTGAGGTTCTGTCGACTCGCCGCCAAGGTCACACAGATCTGCTGCTTTTGAACTTGTTTCACCACATAGAACAAGATCAAGATCCTGCGAAAGTTTCCGCACTTGCGATCGCGTGTGGGCCATGTACGCTAAGTTGGGGAAGAACGATTTACCCTGCTCTTTGAGAAGCTGCTCTGAGTTGTTAGAGAAAAGATAAGGAAAACGATCGGGAAGCGCGGCAGACACAGCCGCTTCGGTGCGAAGTTTACCGAACGGGCCTTCAATGACAACCGTAGCGATTGGTAAGCAAGCACTCTGCTCCTCGGCGACTTGCCTGATCCACGCGCATTCTCCTGTAAAGTCATCCGGAGACACCAATGAAGGATTGACAACGTCCATGGTTGCCGCTGAGTCACAAAGTGCTCGACACGTTTTCCCATTCACACTAATTTCTTGGAGATACGGCTCCAACAACCGCATGTTCTTTTCCGATTCTCGGATTGTTGCAAAAGCAAACATTTGCTTACAGTTTATCGCGATGTGCCCTTCCTTTTTGCAGTTGTAGCAGATTCGCGGCTTCCGTTTGTTTTCTGATTCTCGGATAGTTGCAAACTTTTGCTTACAGTTTATCGCGATGTGCCCTTCCTTTCTGCAGTTGTAGCAGATTCGCGGCTTCCGTTTATCAGGTTTCTTTGAAAAGCCCTCTTTTCTTTCATCCTTTTCAACGCGCACTGCCCTGCTATGCGACTTTCGGCGAGTATAATACTCCTCAGCTAATTCTGCTGCCTTGTTTAGCTGTATTTTACCAAGTTTGTCCTGTAGCCAAAGCTTGACATCCTCCTCGATGCAGCGGTAGAATTGCTCCCATGCAATGCATTCTACCACTTTATCGCGGTCGTCGTAAACACCTTTGCCCTTGAACCATTCAATTAAATCGGCTTTAAGACGAAACACGAAGTCAACGTGTGACTCATTCCCCTTTTTAGCATACCGGAACCTTTGCCTGAAAGCCTCGGGTGACCACTTATAACGTCTCAAGAGCACTTCCTTAACCTCGTCATAGCTCTCAAACACTTCCCTCGACAAGCAAGTTATCGCGTCGGACACTTCGCCGCGAAGAAGAGCTAACAGGTTCTGCGCCCAAAGGGACCGCTCTAAAGCATTTCGCTCACAGACGTGTTCAAACTTGACGAGATACTTCGCCATGTCCTCGCCTACTACGAACGGTGGCAGTTGGTCCCGAATTCTATAACCGCTGACCTGAATTGTCGGAGAAACTACGCTAGGCGCCTGCGAACACTGTAGGATTGCCAATTCTATTCGTTTCAACTCGAGGCGCTCCTGTCTCTCGGCCTCCTCGCGCTCGAGACGTTCGCGCCTCTCAGCTTCTTCACGTTCGCGAACTTCTCGCCTTTCAGCTTCTTCACGTTCACGAGCTTCTACTTCTCGCCTTTCAGCCTCCTCGCGGCGTGCTTTGATATCCGCCCAGGCCTCATTGACTTCCTCAGCCGACACTCCTTCATTCTTCATGATCTCAAGGATCGCTTGTTTTCGTTTCGCACGGCCCAAAGTAATGCCGAGTTCCTCACAAATTTCAATGAGTTCCTTCACTTTAAGGTTTTCCATCGTCCACACTAGCCTCTTGCTGTTTGCCCCTGTTAATAATTTACTTGCCGTACCCACTATAAGTCTACTAGCAAGACGCGCCACTGCTTCGAACTCCGCCGGGAATGTCACCAGCCGTTTGGTAGCGTAGATTTCTCAGCTCGCGACTGCTTCTGCGCAGAGCTGATAGACGAGCGGACGAGACGACGGTGAGTTAAACACGGTTTATGTACAGCATATATACAGAGGCGTTACAAATTCGGCACTGGGGCCGAGAGCTTAGAGACCCGAAGAGCCGAGCTCTCCTCTCTAACACATAGGTCTGCTACTAACACATAGCTCAACTGCTAACATAGCTCAACTAACACATAGCTCTCCTGCTAACATAGCTCAACTCTCTATCACATAGCTCTCTTCTCTGACACACAGCTCAACTCTCTATCACATAGCCCTCTTCTCTGACACACATGTCTGCTCTCAAATAGGTCTGCTGCTAACACATAGCTCAACTCTCTATCACATAGCTCTCTTCTCGGACACACATGTCTGCTGCTCGCGACGTGCCACAGGGCTTCTTTTATATGCACCGGGTGGATTCTTTGAGTAACCAAATGTCCAACCAGAAGCGCCGCTGGTCGTGAGGTCAGACTCCTCCAATGGGGTCGCCGCTGGGCCGCGTCATTCTTTGTCATTGAATCTGGAGAGGCTGCGCTGCAGGTGGCTGCACCCAAGGACGAGTGACGTCGCCAGGCATTGCGTCAGACCCGCCATACAGGAAGGCGCCGATTGCTTGCTCGACGGGCTCGCTAGCTGAGGTGACTCACTGTGCGTGCGCGGCAGAGAGGCACCACCACGTGATGACGCTGTTGAGTTGTTCGCGTCAGACGGGCTCGCGTGCTGGCCTTGACACAGATTGCCTTTTTCAGAGGCATGGACGTTCGCTGCGGACTCGTAGGCATAACAACGCGCTACATGCCCGGTCCATGTCAATTTCCTCTTTTTGATTTCAATTATGATATCCTTAACCCCAGTTTGCTCCGTGATCCACTCTGCTCTCTTGTTTCTTAAGGTTACACCTATCATCTTCCTTTCCATCGCTCGCTGCGTCGTTCTCAATTAAAGCTGAACACTCTTTGTAAGTCTCCAGGTCTCTGCTGTGTGGCTAAGTACCGGCAAGATGCAGCTGTTATATACCTTCCTCTTGAGGGATAGTGGCAATCTACCTGTCAAGATTTGAGAGTGCTTGCCAAATGTGCTCCACCCCATTCTCATCCTTCTAGTTACTTCAATCTCGTGGTTTGGCTCTGTGGTTACCTGTCCTAAGTAGACATAGCCTTTTACAACTTCTAGTGCACTATTACCTATCTGGAAGCGCTGTTCACATCCGAGGTTGTTGTACATTACTTTCGTTTTCAGCAGAATAATTTTAAGACCTACCTTTCTGCTCTCCTTGTCTAACTTCGTAATCATGAGTTGCAATTCGTCCCCTGAGTTACTCAGCAATGCAATGTGATTGACGAAGCTCAGGTTACTAAGATACTGTCCATTAATTCTTATCTTTAACTCCTCCCATTCTAGGCCTCTTAAAACCTCCTGTAAGCATGCGGTAAATAGCATTGGGGAGATTGTATCCCCTTGTCTTACACAATTCTTGACTGGTATTCTGTTGCTTTCTTTATAAAACACTATGGTGGGAGTTCATCCTCTGTAGATTTCTTGCAAGACGTTTATATACGATTTGTCGACGCCCTGATTCTGCAGTGTCTTAATGATTGCTGATATTTCTACTGAATCAAATGACTTCTCGTAATCTATGAAGGCTATGCATAGTTGTTGGCTGTATTTTGAGCATTTCTATATTACCTGATTGACAGTATGAATGTGATCGGTTGTTGAGTAGTCTGTTTGAAATCCTGCTTGGGCCTTTCTTTGGCTGTTATAATTCTAATGTTGTCTTAATTTTGTTAGCAATTACCTTAGTAAATAGCTTGTATACAATGGAGAGCAAGCTGACCGGCCTGTCTTCAAGTCCTTGTCATCTCCCTTCTTGTGTATTGTGATCATGTTAGCATTCTTTCAAGATTATGGTACTTTTCCCGTCAGGAGACACTTCGTAAATAGAGTGGCTAGTTTTTCCAACACAATCTGTCGTCCGTCTTTTAGCAGATCTGATATTACCTGATCCTAACCAGCAGTATTGCCTCTTCGCATTCCCGCATTCCCTCCATGGCTTTTCTCACTTCTTCTATCATAACTGGTGCGGTGCCATCTCGGTTACTGCTAGTTCTTATATTAAGGTCGTGGTTGTCCCAGCTACTGTACAAATGTTAAACTCTTCTGCTCTTTGATCTATTCTATCTATATTGGTAGTTACTTAGCCTTCTCTGGCTCTTAGTGCATACATTTGATTTCTGCCTATCCCAAGTTTTTTCTTCACTGCTTTAACGCTTCCTCCATTCTTTAGATCGTGTTCAATTCTGTCCTTGTTATACTTTCTTACATCAAATACCTTACGCTTATTAATCAACTGCCAGTTCTATTTTGTCTGTTGTATTTGAAGCTTTTATGCTTTGACATTTCTTAATGAGGCTCTTTCTCTCCTGAGACAGCTTGACAGTGTCCTGACTACCGTGCATTAAACTTCCACTGCACACTTCGTGATGATACTCATCAGATTATTATTCATTGCGTCAATACTAGGGCTGGTTTCTTAGAGTCGAGTATTTATTCTGAAGCGAGACTCTAACTTCCTGTGCTTTTCTTCTCAGTGCTAGCTCATTAACTGGATTCTAGCGTATCCATTTCTGTTGTTCCTTCTTCAAGTCTAGGCGAAGACGAGACTAGTATACCATTCTATGGTCACTGCATTGTACTTTGCCAAGCACTTTCCCTTCCTGCACGATGCCCGAGTGTGCACTCGGTTTAAAGTCTATTTCGTGCTTATTTTCGAAATTAGGGCTCCTCCATATCCACTTACAGTTCCCTCGTTTTTGGTAGAAGGTATTCAAGAGCTGCAAATTATTGTGTTCTGCAAATTTTACTAATAACTTCCCTCTGACATCTCTAGTACCGATGCCATAATCTCCTACTGCCTATATCTAGCCTGCTGCTTCCCTACCTTGGCATTAAATTCACCCATCAGTATAGTATACTAGGTATGTTTTTACTTTACTCATTGCCGATTGTGCGTCTTCATAGACGCTTTCAACTAACTTGTCATCATGGCTGGATGCAGGCACGCAAGCCGGTACCACCTTCATCTTATACTTCTTATTCTGTTTAATTATGATACTTACCACTTTCAATAATGCTATAGTGTTCCTCTATGTTACCGGCTATATTTCTGTAGATAAGGAACCAAGGACCTGCCCATTCCGTAGCATTGCATAGGCGTCATCTGTTCTTTTAACCTCACTGGGCCCTATTACATCCCATTGAACACCGTCTAGCTTCTCGAATAGTACAGCAAGACTTGCGTCACTTGACAAGGTTCTAGCGTTAAACGTTGCCAAGTTCAGGTTCCAATGCCGGCCTGTCCGGACCCAGAGATTCTTAGCACCCTCTGCTGCATTGTGGATCTCACCGCCGCTGTGGTCAGCTGCTTTGCAGTTGCTGAGGACTGAGGGCCGTGGGTTAATTGACGTATGCATGTGGGAGATAGCGGCCAGATACTGCACTACGGTGGACAATCCTTCTCTGGTGAGGATGCGTTACCGGTGGTGATCCCCGGTGAGGCCGCATGCTAGGCCGCTTAGTGCAATTCCATCATCATGCAGATAATTCTTTAGAATCCAGTTGGGAACTGCGCGGAATTGGAATTCAAACCACGGACCTCTTGCACACGAGGCTGATACTCTAACTACTTCGCCATGGCTGCACATCGCTGTCCCGAAACCATGATATGATTACAAGAGACGCCATATAGTAGGGCTCTGGAAATTTCGACCGTCTGGGGTTCTTGAACAAGCACTTAAATCTAAGCATATGGGCTTTAAGCATTTCGGCCCCCATCAAAATTGTGGCTGCTGCAGCCAGGATTTGGTCTCGCGACCTACCGGTCAGCAACCGAGTGCCTTAGCCAATAGTGCACAGTGGCAGTTGAATTTTCATTTAAGATCTCTGCATCAGCAAGTAATGGCTACTGAGTGCTTATTCTCCATTAAGACTAGAGTGAATTCACTACCCAAAGAACATTTGTGAAGAAAACAGAAACAGCAGTGAGACTGCATTTATTGCAACAAGTAATGCCTTTGTTCCTTTGCAGGAGCAAACAAAACATCAGTGAACAGTGACGTAGTACTACCATATCAGCAAAAAGTAAAACTGGGTATCTGAGTACACTACTCTTTCGAGATAATTAAAGATGAAAGATCTCAAATTCGCTGACATGAGTATGTCATGGGATTTTTAACATTGAGCATACTACCTAACTGAAATAGCAATATTCCTGGTAAACCTTCATTTTGTTGCTTCTAACCATTTCTGAAAGATCAATCTAGCAACCGTGGCAAGTGACTTCACAAACCAACAAATAAAAGAATCAAAAGGTGAGTTCTGCCACACAAAACTAGTTTAGCACCTTTATACACAAAACATCAGTAGCCACAACTTCCACAGCTAGACTAAAAAGAAAGAAACAAACAAACAAATAAAATACAGAAGTGAGGGGCGACAAACATGACACAATGGCTGAGTTTTCTCCCCTTTCATGCCTTTTAAGAAGCATTTGTGCAAAAGGATGACATTTCAAAGATGCACAAAAATTAAAATTATGCACATCAACATAGCCTTCTGAGGCATAATCAAAATATGTACCAGCATGTTCAAAATCAGCGTAAACCATTTCAGGAAGCTACCTAAATATATCCCTGGTGGAATCATTGCATGGTACAAAAGCAGCACGAGCATGGTACTCATGTCATACAGCACAGGTATAACCTCCGCAAACCAACTGCCCACGCACGCTACTGCATGACTTTTAAGACACGCATGAAGACGCAAAACGGTCTTTGTGTAAACATATGTGCTTTTACGTGATTAATAATGTTACCCCCCTGCAATAATGCCCTCGTGGTGCTGCAAGTATTTCTATAAATAAAAATAAAAAAAAAGCTTACAATGGCCGCGTTCAGACTGCAGCAGCATCTGTCATAAGTGTCGTATTGCATAACAGCTGTATCATTCGCTTGCTGAGCTAGTGACCACGTAGGCTCACATTGATACTTTCAATACGCTTTTTATGACGCACCAACCACCACTTTCAATGCGCGTTGCATCGCCACTACAATTGTTGCAGCCAAGTAAGGTTTGCATGTTTGGCCATGGCTTGATTGGTTCGGCTAAAGAGGTCATGCAATGTGGACTCTCACTAACGCAAATTGTCTCTGTCTTCCAGTCTGCAAACCAACTGCCCACGCACGCTACTGCATGACTTTTAAGACACGCATGAAGACGCAAACCTGGGGAGGCTGCAAGCCCCTTGAATGGAAAGTGACAACCGAAACTGCTTTGCTCATTGGTCATACGTAATGGTCACATCAGTATTTGTCGTAAAAGTCGCAGGTTCGCCAACATTTGCATCCCTAATGTTACGTACTTTATGCTAAACACAATGACCTCTGAACAAGCTTATTAGTTGCTTGCAATCCTTACCAAGGATCTGCACATAGCGCACATAGTCTGAACATGGCTCAAGTCTTAAAATTCCTATTAGTGAAAGTAGAAAGGCTGCTTTTACACTACAACTACCTCTTTATTTAGTAATTTTTAATAGCCAGCCATAACCACAACTGTTCCAGGCAAAACAGTTATCTTTGGTTTGTTACATTGTAAATAAAGATTTATACAATACTAAATGCAAATGTACTTCATGAAACTTTAAAATTTATAGTAACAGTAAACCCATACCACAATGCTGAACACAACAAATTTTTAAATTTAGGTGCTGCTGTATAGAAAATTGAAATGAAATGGTTTTAAATGTTCTAATAAATTTTTAAATTTATGTGCTGCCGTATAGAAATTTGAAATGAAATGGTTTTAAATGTTTTAAAATGATGGCAGCTATTCATGCTTTGTTTGCACAGTATTTTAAGGATGCTAAAGTAGCAGCGATGCAGCAGAATAATATACTGAGGAAGTATACTTGAACAGGTATTATTTCTGCAGTTCCAGGCAGACACTATTTCAACTAGGAAAGCCTTCATCCCCACAGCAGTAATTTTCCCACGCCTTTATATGAATGCAACGCAAAAAAGAGGTAATCCAAGATGTAGCTAAAACAACAAGGTAACAGAATCCTCATGTAACATACGTTTGTCTAAGCCACTTAACTTTCATCAACTTGTGAGCTGACAACCAATAATGCTAATACAATAAGTCACATCCCTTTATGTACTACCTTAATCATAACTTTGCAACAGCTTTTCACAATAGCTGCAACTATCTTCCCTCCCCCCTCGCCCCCAAAATCAGAGGCTCAAAAGAAAGCTAAAAAGAAAATGCTTTAGTTCTCACCAAAGCATCTCACAGAACTTTTCTCTTTAGTAGTACAAATTAGCTATATAAATCTGAACACATATAATGTACATATACACACAACTTCCAGGGCATGTCTCTCGTCATAACAAAAATGCTAGGGTACTCATTAGTCTCCACTTAGCGAAATAAATCACAAGAAAAAAATCTGCCCTAACAAAACATATATTGGAGGATGCATTAAAGCTTCATGAATAATCTCATGCAAATGTAAAAAGAAAACTTAGCATGAAGAAACAGCGAATTTCCTTTTTCGGGAGTGATTTCATCAGCAGTAACTATTCTATAAATGTAATACCTGTCTACACTGGCCACAATGCTCAACTGGTATCACAATCTTGCAAAAGGTGTCAAGAGAGAAACTCTAAACAGGCCTAGCAAACTGGAATGGCTGCTATGACAAAAATGTCATCATATGTGCAAAAAAAAAAAAATTACAGTTTCTTAGTGGGCATTGTTAATAAAGATTTGCTTATGAATGGCTCCCTTAATGCTATAATATGCTCAGTCTATAAAGTTATGTGTGAAAGCTCACCCTTAATCCAGCCCTAAATCAGCGTAATCAAAAAGACAGGATACAAACGCTTCTGGCAATGTAGCACTGGCATGTGGGGGGGGGGGGGGTGAGTTAGGAGGGGTTTTAAACTTTTCTCAAAATTTTTGAGTTTTCCATATGAATATATATCTGCACATATAAAAATACACGCACAAACCTGCGTTAAACGACATTGACCTCCTCCACCTGAAACATTCTGGCTACACTACAGTATTGAAGGGTGCAAAAGTGTTCAGCAACTATATATAATTTTTTACAATCGCAAAGATCCTTGGTCTCTCCTTTAGTTTTATAATTCAAACTTGTGGTTTAATCAAGTATTGGATGTCTCTTAAAGAATGGCTAATACAGTTAGGTGTGACAATAAAAACAAAGAAAGTTGTTATTCAACCAAAATATGTAAATTCAGTTATAAAGCTTTATGAGTAAAACCATGATTTGATTGTAGTGCAAACCATAGTGTGGGGCTTGTAATTAATTTGGAATTCCAGCATTTTTTTAATGTGCACCCACTAGACAGTAAACAGGTGTTCTTGCAAGTAACCCCACTGAAGTAGAGATGCAACGGTTGAGATTTGATACTGTAACTTCATGCTTAGTAGCGCAATGCAATAGAAGTTGCTAAGCCAGCATGGAAAGTGAAAAATAGTGCCGTTCAAAGCAGCAGTATGTCTGTGAGCCACTTCATTTTCTGTTCTCTTTGCATATCCTTCTTTTTTTGTGCTACGTATCTCACATTTGAAAAACAAAGACCACCAGCAAAGTGACATCACATGGGAACCTCCAAATAAAAGTATCAAAACTTTAAAAAAATGTCCAGCTAAAAAGTTTTATCACTTCACATTGTGCTTCGATGGTATGTACAGTTTCAATTGTAAGAGTGTTTACTAAGTAGAGTTCTCGAGGGGGGCCACTGGCGGTGATGCCCAAAAAGCTGGCTGCAATGCTGACACTAGAAGAGGCAGGTTGGTGGTTGATGCGGAGGTAGAATCTTGCCCCGAAGCTAAGAACACCAGCTGCTTGTCAGGAAGAAACTCCACTGTCACAGGGTCCTGAACAAGGCACTCAAGTATTTGGCTTGTTCCCATGGAATCCACTTGCGGCTGACATAATGGCTGCACTTGCTCAGACGCTGTGCATACTGTAAATGTAGCAGTGCTTAAAGCAGGAACAAGGCAAGCAGGATCTATTTCTTGTTCATTGCAATTCTCTCTAGATGGCTGTAGAATGGTTGAGTCCTCCTATCAGGAAAAAAAAATAATTCCAAGAAAGTCATTAGAACTCTATCTCACTTTGTGCTGACATGTAATGAAAGGAAACAGTAGTTGACAGAACCAAATGACAACTTTCCAACGAGAAATTCCAGTTACAGTTTATGCGGAATACTCACCCAGTCGGATTCTTGAACTGAATCGATGTTCACAGCATTGAAGGTAAAAGGTGGCACTTTTTGCTTAAAAGAACTCTCTAACACTTTCCAAGCCCCTGTTTTTTATTTGTGGATAGCATAGACTAATAGGTGGATAAAAAGATGCAGCAAAACAGCAGTTGTAGGGGCACACAGTCCAAAGTTATTCATCATACAATATTCAAAGTAAAAAAAAATGCATGCCCTCAATCAGAAGATAGCAGGTTTGCAGGTCTCCATTGCTCTTGCCCACAAACATAACACCCTGCTACCAATGGCAAAAGCTTGAAGCTTCTACATAGCAGCAGTTTGCATTCTTTGCCTGCCTGCTCTATCCACTGTAGCAATTGCACCACTATCATTGTAACATACATAGTGGAGCTGCACCCCAATGAAAAGCATGAGGTAACAACGTGCCAAGGTGTGAGACTTTCACTATTCGAATAACAATCATGAGAGAAAAGTATGCAGAAGATCAGATTGCTCATGAGGGTACACAAGTGAGAAGAGAGGCTTTTGCGTTGATACAATGCTTCTGTGTGCATTTATTGAAAAGGCTGCCATTGCCCCTACCGTATTATCTTGATGCTGTGATTTTTTTATGACCACATTTCTTACACAAAAAGCGAAATTGAAATCGCATATCAGTAAAATTTTTTCCCCAACGAGGAGGTTTGTGCATATATTTTTTTACAAATTATAATGAGTAAGTTGTCATTTCGCTTCTGATAAATTCACCTGATGCCACTATGCACTGATATGGTCAGCAATGTCGTGATTCCATTAAATGGTTAAAATATTAAATATTTTAACATAAGTGCTTTGATTTATGCTGAGTCATCCCCCACGATCAGTCGATGCTCTACCACATGAAAACTGCAGTCTTGAAAAGAGTTAGAGCACAGAAGAGGACATGCAGCTGTAAAGCATCTATGTAGTTGCAAAATTAGCCATGTGCCCTGCCACGATGGCCCGGTGGTTATGGCGCTCAACACATAACCCGAAGATCAGGGGATCAAATCGCGGCTGCGGTGGCTGCATTTTTGAGAAGGAGAAAATGTTTGAGACCCGTCTACTTTGACTTCGGTGCACATTAAAGAACCCCAAGTGGTTGAAATTTCCGGTGCCTCTAGCCAGGTACTCTATGGAAGCTATCCGAATACAGTAGACTCATTAAACAGAACCTGAAGGAACCAGGAAAATATGTTCCATTTAACAGGAGTTCGGTTTACTGAGAGATGAACAAGGGTGAAGAATCTAAGTATGAAAGCAATCATGCTGGAGGCAGTTGTTTCATTTAAGCAGCAGCTCCGTTCAACAGATTTCTGTTTATTGTGAGTCTACGGTATTATCAACAACTTGAAAGTTTGGGTGAGTCTGCTTGTGATGCGAATAACTTGAAACAGTGCAAAAAAAAAAACGACAACAAGGAAAAAACACACACAGCAAGACTGCATTTGCATTCAGTGCTAGTGATGTTGTATGTATTACTTCTTTGTTGTGACTTTTTTTTGCGCTGCTTCAAATTGTTCCTATCCCAGTAACTAAGTCAAAAAAGCAAAGTGACTTCAATCTGTGACACCCTCTCCATGTGAGCTTCATCTTTCATCCTCATAAAATATGGCTACATTGATTTGATACATGTTTTACAATTACCGTATTTACTTGCATAATCCTCGCACTTTTTTTGCCGGAAAACCGATGAAAAGTTGGGGGGGTGCGAGAATTACGCGGGGAAAACTTTCTATGAAAACGTACAGAGCGAAAAAGAAAACGAAGTGGCAGCAAATCTTCAAGAAGTACTAATTAAAACTTATCTCAACAATAAAAGCAGAGGTGCAACAGATTTAATTGAGACACAAAATTTAAGACAAGATTTAATTGAGACATAAAAAGTGGAAGCAAATAGTCGAGAATTAGAATACTATACGCAAAGCTTGCAGACCTTGTGGGCATAGCGGTAGCGTTCGTCGCTCAACAGGAGCCCTTAAAAGGTAAGCGTGGGACGTCAGTATTGGGCTGATGGCTATTTAACAGAATTTCCTTTCTAAGAAATAAAGTTTACCATCAATCCCAAGGGCCTTCCAGCGGCCCTGTTTCCGTTCTTTAGTGCATTATCTATCACTTGCAACTTGAAAGCAGCCGTACAGCTTCAGTATCGTCTCATAACTTGACAAGGTTACCGACGAAACATACAAAACACGCCGCAACGCGCACTGGCCACTTCGGCTTGGCTTGAATTGGATTGAATCTCTGTGCAATAGTTGCCCCGCCGCTGTGGTCTAGTGGCTAAGGTACTCGGCTGCTGACCCGCACGTCGCGGGTTCGAATCCCGGCTGCGGCGGCTGCAGTTCCGATGGAGGCGGAAATGTTGTAGGCCCGTGTGCTCAGATTTGGGTGCAGGTTAAAGAACCCCAGGTGGTCAAAATTTCCGGAGCCTTCCACTACGGCGTCTCTCATAATCATATGATGGTTTTGGGACGTTAAACCCCACATATCAATCAATCAATCTCTGTGCAATAGTACGCTTGATGCTTAAGAGATGGTGCCAGATGACGTGCGCCATCATCATCAGTGGCTGGAAAGAGCAGACGACATTATTGCAGCAGTTTTCGGGGGTGCAATAATTACTCGAGGGAAAAAAAGAAATCGTATTTTTGTTGGGCGATGCGGGGGGTGCAAGAATTGTGCAAGTGCGAGGATTACGCGAGTAAATACGGTACCATTTTATGATAAACCATTTTTGTTTGGTCACAAAAGCTTATATGTACCACAGAACTTGCAGAAAATGCAGTTAGAAAAAGAACATTTTATGTGCTTTCTCTCTAAAAGATTTTGACACGCAAATGCTCTTTTTGAAAGAGTCTTGCCACATTTCTTGAAATATTGCTAATCTGTAGTGAAGTGAAGGCTGCTATGAACATGTGAGCCAAGTATTATATTGCCCTGCATATAGCAAAAACTTTGAATTTTCCTATCAAGGACAGCCAGAAATTCCTTGGTTTCTCCTGCCCGATGTCATCCCTAACTGAGCAACAAGTGAACAAAACAAGAAAAGTCTGACTTCATAAATGGTGTGCCAGTGAACAATCTCGGACGCAACATACTCGTGGTGTAGGTACTGCTGCTGCAATGGAGTACTGCCACATGCTGCTGCAGTGTACGTCAGAAACAGATGTACAACATGGAAAACACGAAACTATGCCTAGAAGCAAGGCACAAGAACTAACTGACTTATTGGGATGATGCCCCTACCACACAACAGCAAAGCCTTGCACAACCATCAAACATAACCGCACATCATAAATAACAACTTAACAATAAAAAAATTCAACTTTTTTCGTGTACAATTGTAAAGAAGCTTCACTTACACACTTATCAGGCCTGTATAGTATAATATGCAAGGCTTCAATTATTTCACGTGCATTTCTATTTTTTGTGCAGTCGATGAACTTCCTTTTTCTTCTGTCTTCAGTCTAGGCGTAGTTTTATGTTTTCCTTGTTTTACCAACTAGCCACCCAGAGCACTCCTCTTAAGCAGCAGTAGCTGCCAATATGCCCAAACAGAAAAGAAGAGAAAATGCTCAAGGGTGCCATGATACAAAGCAACATAACTTAAGGCAACAGATTATTCCTTTGCCCTTTCTCCCTGTGTAGTTTCCGACATGCTCTGTGATGAAGAAGCCCCGCTGCGGTGGTCTAGGGGCTAAGGTACTCGACTGCTGACCCGCAGGTCGTGGGTTAAAATCCCGGCTGCGGCGGCTGCATTTTCGATGGAGGCGGAAATGTAGGCCCGTGTGCTCAGATTTGGGTGCACGTTAAAGAACCCCAGGTGGTTGAAATTTCCGGAGCCCTCCACTACGACGTCTTTCATAATCATATGGTGGTTTTGGGACGTTAAACCCCACAAATCAATCAAATCATCTGTGGTGAAGAAAAGAGAAAGCACTTGGCTTGTGCGGCAGCTCCACTTATATTTAATAGACTGGAAAAACATTTCTCACAGGAGATTCATGAGGCAACAGCGTCCAGTAGTAAAGCCATTGTGTGATAACATAGGAAAGTGTTGCATGCTCCTTTATTAAGTTCCAACAAAGTTGCAAAAACAATGATTAAATAAATAAAACTACAGTTGCCAATGTAATATCAAATACTCGTGCATAGCTTTAATTTTATTTTTGTACACATATATGTAAGGAGCTGCTCGTTGTTTGCCAACTCAAACAGTAAAAGGAGTGCCTCTGGCTTCCGCAGATTGCTGAGGAATGCCCACAATACTGCGGTGAATCTTACACAGCAATCGTAATCATTTTACCTCAAATACTGGGCGGTCATATCTAAGAGGCATTGCTGAAGAAACCAGTAAATTAGAACAAAGCGCAGCCGGACACACATACTTCATAGCTGTCTCATAATAGCTGGGTGCCAAAACATTATGAGACTAATTATCAAAAATTAATGATAATAATAATATCTGGTCTTTTACAACCAAAACCACCATATGATTATGAGGAACATAGTAATGAAGGGCTCTAGAAATTTCGACCCCCTGGGGTTCTTTAACATGCACCTAAACCTAAGTACATGGACCTTTACCATTTTTGTCTCCATGGAAAATACGGCTGCTATGGCCAAGGTCACACCCATGATATATGAATCCGCAGCTGGCCACCACAATCGCTGTACCCCTGTGGCAGTCAACAAATTTGAGAAAAGCCTGCCTCTAGTATTAGTAGTGAGCTGTCATTTTATAAAGTATGCCAATGTTTTGGAGTAGCTATCTTGTTACCCCACAAACACTTACAGCAACAGTGTCAAGAGATTCACTGGTGACTTGTGCTGCCTCTTCAGATGCTTGTGGCAATGCAGCAGGTGGCAAGATGCCCTTAAGGTGGAGTCGACAATGTGAGCGCAAAGAGTCTTCTCGCACAAAGGCTTCAGGGCATTCACTACACTGGTAGGTACGATGACATGATACTGCTTGACATCTTTTGACAACTCCTTTTCTTGGCTTTGATGGCTTTTTTGAATGCTTGTTTTTCATATGGCTGCGTAAGTTGGCTGCAGAAACAAGAAAATTGTTGTTTATAGGTTGCAAAATACATTAGCAACAAATTCTAGGATCTGATATCAGCCATTTAAGATCTATAGGAAAATTAGATTATGCAAACCATCGAGAAAAATAGGCAAAAGAAAGAGAGTTACTCACAACTAAGCAGTGGGAATTGGTCAGAATATGATAGCGGAAGGTAATGACTACATGCAAGGTATTCTGGGTAGCTTGGCACATGAAAGATAGAACTCCCACTTCCGCATTATGCTAGATGTGCTGCTTGTGTTATTATCATAGATTTGTAGGTGCTGCCCTACGTCAGCATCAAGTGCACGCTCGTGGATTCTGTCAGATGCTCTCACTATTCCACTGGAATTCATCCTTAATCTGGCTTCAGCCTACCCCAAAACAAATGGAAAACCTACACCTCTGCAAAGACACACACACACACACAAAAAAGTGTAAGAAGTCGTATCCAATTTGCATATACATATATTTGTTTGAACTGTTCGATATAATACTTAGAACAGTTAACTCTTTGTATAGTAAAAAAAAGATTTTCAGATTTCAGATTTTTTATTGGTACGAATACGAGAATGTGACATGTGTTTAGTATACAAAAGGAGGTCCCAAAGTCAAAGACTGTATCGGGACCTCCTGTTAAGGGCAAATTGAGGTAAAACACTGTTAGAGGCAACATAAGCAATAATCAAAATTATAAACTAAGCAAAATTGCAACAGAACATTGAAATATATATATATTGTGAGCATCATTACTCGTTCCATCTTTTCATCTGTACATACTCATCATCACCACTCCAGTTTAGGTTGTGGGGCATATACTCGAGACAATAAAGAAGAGTCTTGAGGGTTCAGAACGCCATCTTACAAGTGGTGGAGAGTGCTGCCCGATTCCTGTGTCCTCTCGCGCTCTCGGACAACCCCAGCGTCTTCTACAACACATCCCTGGAGCTCCGTTCAGGCCGCCGCTTAAACGACCAGGGTTCGGTAATGTCGCAAGCCGACCAGCTCAGCGCAGCAGCTGCACCACCGCTCCCACCGCCAAGAAACCCTTCTCACCTGGTCACCAGCCCTCAAAAGAATCCTCCGCTGTTCGCAGGGCTTCCGGTTAAGGACGTGGAAGACTGGCTCGAGGAGTATGACCGCGTGAGTGCCATCAACAACTGGAATGAGCCTGCGAAACTCACCCACGTTGCATTCTACTTGAGCGGCGTCGCAAAAACGTGGTTTTTAAACCACGCTACAAATTTTTTGACATGGCCCGCCTTTACGCGCCAGCTCCGCCAGATTTTCCCGAACTCGTCAGTGCGCTCGCATATCGCCAAGAAACGGCTTGGTGCACGGGTTCAACGCCCCGGCGAGTCTTACACTTCTTACATTGAAGATGTTCTCGCCCTTTGCCGCTGCATCGACAACCATATGGCGGAAAACGACCGTGTGCGCCACCTGCTAAAAGGCATTGCGACTGTCGCTTTTAATGCGCTTGTGGTGCAGAATCCCCAGACCGTAGCCGATGTTGTAGCTACCTGTCAGCGCCTAGAGGAGCTTCAACCACTCGGGTGCAACCTGATATGCCTGATCTCAGCTCGAGTCATGACACAACAGAGCTGCGTGCATTGATCCGCTCTATCATCCACGAGAAACTTCATGCATAGGCTTCACCTCGCCACCTTGATATTCAAACGACACCACCTGCTACTAGTTTACGCGACGTCGTGAGGGAGGAACTGGCCTTGATCACAGGCACACCAGTTCCGAGCTCACATCCTGTGCCCATGCCAAGTTATGCTCACGTTGCTGCAACGACACCTGCGCCCCACCAAAGCCTGGCCTCGATGACTGTCACACCTGTTCCGAGTTCATATCCTGAGGCCATGCCAACTTATGCTCAGGTTGCTGCTAGGACACCTGCACCCCAGCACAGCCCAATGCAGCT
Organism: Rhipicephalus microplus; assembly: GCF_043290135.1. Lineage (NCBI taxonomy): Eukaryota > Metazoa > Arthropoda > Arachnida > Ixodida > Ixodidae > Rhipicephalus > Rhipicephalus microplus. Next base: position 173,685,868 of record NC_134710.1, read on the forward strand.
ACCAGCGTCCGATGTGCATGATTCGCTCAGCTCGCTCGCACCGCGACCATCTTCCCAGCCTTACAACACCTGGCGCACTACACGACCAACTTGCTTTTATTGCGGCATCCGTGGTCATATTTCAAGGTTTTGCCGACCCCGTCAAGACGAAAGACGAAGCTACGGTGACTATGAACGGGACGACTTCTACCCAACTGGACCACCCTATCGCCGACTGTATCAGAACAGCACACGCCGGTCGCCGTCTCCACAGAACTTTGCCTCAGTTGGCAGTTCCCGTTTTTCACGTCGTCGCTCACCTTCACCGATGCGGCGTTCCTCCTCTCCGCTTCGACCTTCTACTTCGATTCCCGACCACCAACTGGAAAACTAAACAGTGCAGATTCGGGAGGGAAAGCTGCATCTTTCAAACTCCGTCAAACTCCTCCAGACCGCCCATCAAATGTTTTATTGGTGTATGTTGAAGGTATACAGACAGAGGCACTAGTAGACACAGGCGCATCACTTTCCGTAATTCATGCAGACTTTTGTGCCCGCTTGAAAAAAGTTAGGACGCCATACGATGGCCCTCCCCTTCGTTGCGCAGATGGAGTCCCTATTCAGCCTTCAAGTGTTTGTACAGTCCGCGTTTTCATAGATGGCATCTTCACCACATTCAGTTTCTTGTACTTTGTGCACTCACAAAGTCATTTTAGGATGGGACTTCCTTTCTTCGGCATCAGCTTTCATATCGTGTCGTCAGCGAGTAATTCATATGTCAGCTACTGAGAGTTCATCTGATGTCGATCCATACAGCTTCCGTTTCGTTGCTGCCGCGGATTGTTTCATTTCGCCAGGAGATGAACGAATTCTCACGATCGCTTCGGATACTATTGTTAACGGTGACGTGTTCATTGCTCCATCAGTTCGTTCCAAACCTGCGGGGCTTACCATTGCACCCAGCCTTGTGCAGTTTAACGACGGTAAGGCATTGGTCACCGCCTTGAACCCAACTTCTTCGCCAGTGATGCTGCCCCAGGGCACTGCTGTGAGCTGCTTCGCTGCCAGCGAGCCTTTTTCGCTGGTTCCTCTTCACGCAGAATCACCGCCTTTGTCTGCTACAACCGTTACCAAGGCAACCACTGCTGCTTTAAATGCTACCATAAGTCCTCACCTCACTGCTGAGGAAAAGAGAGACCTCTTAGACCTTCTCCAAGAGCACAGCATTTCGTTCGACGTACATCATTCCAAAGTTTTGGGCCACACCTCTGTTGCAGAGCACAGCATCGAAACCGAAGGCAGCTCCATTGTGCGCCGCCGCCCATACCGTCTGTCTTCGGCGGAACGGCAAATGATTCAGGAAAACATCACCGACATGCTCAAACGGGATATTATTCGACCTTCATCCAGCTCTTGGTCGTCTCCTGTGGTGTTGGTCCGGAAAAAGGATGGCTCCGTTCGCTTTTTTGTTGATTACAGAGCGCTCAATAAGATAACAAAAAAAGATGTATATCCGTTGCCACGCATAGATAATGCCCTGGACTCCCTACAAGGCGCAGAATATTTCTCCAGCCTTGACCTTCGATCCGGGTATTGGCAAATACCTATGCGCGAAGCAGACAAGGAGAAAACAGCGTTTACAACGCCTGACGGGCTTTGCGAGTTCAACGTCATGCCTTTTGGCTTATGCAACGCTCCAGCAACATTCGAGCGCATGATAGATACTGTCTTACGTGGTCTCAAGTGGAAAACCTGCTTATGCTATTTGGACGACATCGTAATTTATTCTTCTACTTTTCCTCAGCACCTTAAGTGTTTGGACGAAGTTCTTACGTGCATGTCGAACGCTGGGCTTCAGCTCAATACAAAAAAGTGCCACTTCATCAGCAGGAGCATCAAAGTATTGGGTTACCTTGTCAGCAAAGATGGCGTTTGACCCAACCCCGACAAGGTTGCTTCTGTAATTAATTTTCCATGTCCGGGCAATCAAAAACAATTACGAAGTTACGTGGGCCTGGCGTCTCACTTCCGTCGCTTTATCAGTCACTTTGCTGCCATAGCGGGGCCGTTACACAAGCTTCTGACGTCAGGAACGGCCTTCACTTGGACTGACGAGTGCGAGTGTGCTTTCCAAGCCCTTAAACGTGCTTTGACATCAGACCCCATCCTCCGTCACTTTTATGAGAGCGCACCCACTTTCCTTCACACAGATGCCAGTGGCCACGGAATCGGTGCCGTCCTCCTCCAGCGCGACGAAACTTCACGTGAGCGAGTAGTTGCGTATGCCAGTCGCGCACTAACACCTGCGGAGCAGAACTACTCGATAACAGAGCAGGAATGTCTTGCTGTCGTTTGGGCCATCCAGAAGTTTCGACCATATCTGTATGGATGCCACTTCACTGTCATTACCGACCACCATGCCCTATGCTGGTTGTCCTCGCTGAAGAATTTGTCTGGGCGACTCGGTCGCTGGATACTCCGTTTGCAAGAGTACAATTTTAAGGTTGTGTACAGGTCTGGCAAACGGCATCAAGATGTTGACGCTCTCTCTCGCTGCCCTCTGCCACTTTGATCTCCAACCATGCATCCTCGATGCCCCTCAGGTGATCAAGCGACTCCCTCTGCACTCACGTTATCACCACTGGCAGTTGCTGGGCCCCTATCTTTAAACAGCAGTGCTCAGTTTGCCGCGTGCCAACGTGAGAACCCATACTGTAACCGCATCATCGGGTACTTGAATGACTCGCCTTCTCCACCTAATGCCAGACTACGTCGTCAGCTACGCCAGTTCAAGCTAGACAACAATGTCCTGCAGCGCTATACTTACAATGCCGATGGGCATCGGTGGGTGCCAGTACTTCCCCGTTCACTGCGAAAACAAGTTCTCGAAGCACTCCACAACGATCCATCAGCTGGACACTTGGGATTTCAGAAGACCTACAACCGCGTTAGGAGCCGTTTCTTCTGGCCTGGTCTTTCTACCTTTGTGGCTAATTATGTCGCTTCTTGTGCACTGTGTCAACGCCGGAAACGACCAACTTCTGCTCCTGCTGGATTATTACAACCCATTCCATGTCCAGATACACCTTTTGTCGTTGTCGAAATAGACCTCATCGGACCACTTCCCGTAACGCCAACGGGCCACCGCTGGGTCGTCACAGCCGTCGACCACCTCACACGATACGCGGAGACCGCTCCTCTACGCACTAGCTCTGCCTCAGACGTTGCCCCCTATTTTTAGAAGCCATTGTGTTGCGTCATGGTGCACCTCGCACGTTGTTGAGTGACCAGAGCAAGGCCTTCATGTCGACAATTCTTGACGAAATTCTAAAAACTTGTGGCACAGTTCATAAGACCACATCTGCTTACCAGCCGCAGACAAATGGCCTGACAGAGCAATTCCACCGGACTCTAATCGACATGATATCCATGTACATCGAACCGAACCACGATAACTGGGACAAAATCTTGCCGTTCGTAACGTCTGCACACAACACCGATGTTCAACGAACCACCGAGTATTCACCTTTTTTCCTCGTCTATGATCATGCGCCGACATTCACTATTGACGCCTCTTTCTTCGATGTAACGACAAAAACGTCCACGACTACGCCAGAAAATTTCGTCTCCAGGCTCGCTCACGCACGGCAACGTGCTCAACTCAACACAGAGGCCAGTCAACTAGACCACAAGCAACGCTATGACAGCTTTCGTCGAGACGTCACATTCCGTCCTGGAGATGAAGTACTACTTTGGACGCCTGTTCGTACACCCGGGTTGTGCGAAAAGTTTCAGTCACGCTTTCTCGGACCTTACGTTGTTAGTGAATGAACATCCCCTGTCAATTATCTTGTCACTCCCGTCGAGGGTTCCTAGGATCGTCGTTACCGTGCATCCGAGATAGTTCACGTTTCACGCCTTAAACCCTTTGTTCGCCGTACCTTTCCCGCCTGGGTCTCGGCCGGGCCGGCCGCTCATGTGCGCGGGGAAAATAAGTGTGAGCATCATTACTCGTTCCATCTTTTCATCTGTACATACTCATCATCACCACTCCAGTTTAGGTTGTGGGGCACATACTCGAGACAATAAAGAAGTCTTGAGGGTACTGGACGCCATTTTACAATATATATATATACATATACACACATATATATATATACATATATATATATACACATATATACACACATACATACACATACAATATATACATACCAAAGGAAAACAAACATAAAAGAAAACCAAATGAATCAATGAATAATGTGAAGAGTATAACAGAAAAAAAAACACAAAAAGTTGTAATACTTAACATGTGGACATTCAAACAAGGTAGCGCTATGGTAAGAAACAGTAAAACTAGGCATGCATAATGTGTGATTTTAGTTTTTTCTTGTAGTGATGCAAGTTTCTAGCATTTTTAATAACAGATGGTATTGTGTTCCAAAATGCTATAGATGAAAATTCAGCAGTTAGTTTGCAATAATTAGTACGTACCTTAGGCAAAAGGACGTTATTGTTACATGCGAATCTAGTATTACTATGAGCAACAAGGTCGGAAGATGAGAAGCAGATAGGAGGTAGTGTCTTGGTTATGTATTAATAGATTATGATACCCAAGTTGTAATTGAGGAGCGCTGAAATGGTCAAAATGTTGTTATCATGAAGTAGACATTTACCGTTAGAAAAACATGAACTGTTAGTAATGATTCTTATGGATTGGTTCTGTAGTACTTGAAGGGAAGCCAAATGAGTGTTATAGGTGTTACCCCAGCACATTATGCCATAATTATTATGAGAATGAACGAATGACTAGTAGAGTGACAGTAACGTGGAACGTGTGAAGTATGGACGAGTTTTAATCAGAGTACGGATGCCGTATGCTATGTTCTTTTTGATGTCAGAAATATGATCTATGTATTTCAAGCTAGAGTTGAGAGAAATTACTAGAAAAAAAGCGCAGGGACTGAGAAAAATAGAGTGCGAGCCAAAAGTCAATGAAGGAAAGGATGTTGAATATTTTTGATGAGCTGAAAATACTACAAATTTAGCCTTGGTTGCGTTAATAGTTAACAAGTTAGCACTGCACCAACTTGAAACATTTTTCATGTCAGTGCTTAGCTTGTCGACGAGAAGTGAAATGCTTTTGTCAGATGTAAATATGGTAGTGTCATCAGTATACAAAATGTAATTAGTGAAGGACAGACAGTTAGGAAGATGATTTATATAAATTATAAAAATGTATCCTTGAGGGACACCAATATTAGTACATAATTCCTTAGAATATACATTAGAAATGGACACAAGGTGAACGCGGTTATGCAGGTAGCTTTTTAGTAACGCTAAAGCAGGACCGCATACACCGATCCCTTCAAGCTTATTAAAGAGAATGATCTGATTTAAACTGTCGAATGCTTTTGTTAGATCGATGAATACTGATCCTACAAATAAACCTTTGTCATTGAATTTTTTTAGTTGATCGGTTAGATGAATGAGTGCTAGATCAGTAGAGAAATGATTGCGAAAGCCGAACTGACAAGGGGACAGAATATTGAATTTATCAAGGTAATTGGTTAGGCGTACTCCAACCAACTTCTCAGGAACTCTACCAAAAAAGGGCAGAATGCAAATGGGTCGGTAATTATTAATCAATGTCCTATCACCTTTTTTATGAACTGGGATAATTTTACCGCGTTTAAGCTCTTTAGGAAATACACCTGTCTTGAATATCAAATTCGTAATGAAACACAATATATCAGAAATTAGGGGCGAAATGAGTTTTATATGAACAGGCAGGACTTCATCAATTCCTGCACCGGTAGATTTGAGGTGTTTTATGACATTATGTATTTCTTCAGGAGTAGTGGGAAAGAGAAAAAACGAATGAGGGAGGCATCTAGATGGTGTGATTTGTGTGGGACAGGGTGTGTCAGCACTAAAAAAGTAGGAACAGAAAGTGTCAGCTATGTCGATAGGCGAGTTAAATTCAATGTTGTCGATTACAATTCTGTATACTTGGTGGCGAGAATTCCTGTTTAGAAAGCAGTTTACAATGTCCCATTTTTCTTTAGCATTATTACCTGCTTGCGATATTTTTTCTTCTAGAAAAGAGCGTTTCGCAGCTTTTAAGTGCTTGTTTACAGCGTTACATAATTTTTTGTAGCGAGCAATTAACTTAGTATTAAACGGCTGACTTTTAGTTTTTTTGTAAAGGTTGTCGCGTCTACGTAAAGCAGTTAATAGCTTTTGAGACATCCATGGATTATGAGAAAATGCTAATATTTTTTACATTTCTTTTTGGAAGTGAATTTTTGGATATGCGATATAATTAAGGAAAAAAATTTAGAAAACACTTTTTGGGGATCATTACAAGATTTAACCTCGGTCCAATCTAAGTCCCCTATGGCAGTTATGAAACTCTCTTTATCCAGAACATATTTGGACTGAGGAAGAGACTGTTATTTTGTATGTCTCTGATGCTCACACTCAATTATCATGTCTGTGTGTACATTTGTACATATCTCTAGCACCGCTTCGTAACATTTTACTCAATAAAAAAAATTACCACACAGTCACCTTCCATCCGCATGCTTCGCATAACATCGATGCCGAATTTTTTCTTGGTAAATTAGCAAGTAACAACACAACCTCCAGCACAACGATAGTTTAGAAAGAAAACAACCTCCTTGTGCAACTTTACAACTTTTAGGAAGTGGCCAAACATATGCCACGATCTTTCAGTGTATTATCAATACAAGCGAGTATGCAGCATGTTTGTCTGCCACATTCATTTCTTTTATTGCGATAGCAATTATATGGACACTACCGGATGGATTATGCTGCTGGCGTTGATGTTTACGTCGACGTTGGTGACCGTCGTCATTCACTGTATATGTATACCTATCTATATATATGAAAACGCAAGAAAGAAAATAATCCAGAAAAAGACTCCAGCGCGCAGATTCGAATGTCCGACCTCTTGCTCGTGAGTGCGTGGCATTACCCACAAGTTGCACCTCCTTCAATGTTGAAACGGCAAGCTATTTACATCTACCACTTACCGCTGGTGATGGCGATTTCAGGGAGAACTATTGCGCTTTCAGCATTACCAGCAAGATGGTGCAATGAGCATACATCGCCAGATGGTCACGATGCGGCGATGCACGCTCATGCGTTCATCTTGCACACGTACTTTGCCCTGTGGAGGGGGGGAGAGTAGACGCTCAAGCCTGTGTGCGCTTATCTTGCAGTGGGGAGAATCGTATGCCGCGGGCTTTCACTGGAACGATTCTGTTGTAGTTACCGGGCACACAAAGGCCACTGCACTCGCTGAAGTTTCCGTTCGCAAAAAAGATGCGCTTTTCAGACACAGAGAAGTAACAACTGAGACACTTATTTGCGTTAATCTGCACCTGTGAGTACGTTTCGTGTGTCATTTATGCGTGAGCAACGCGGGGCAAATTTCGGTATACAGTCAAACTCCGCTACAACCAAAAATTCACGATTCCCTGTCAAAAGTTTGTAGGAGTCGATGCATAAATATTGTTGCCACAATGAACACTTTTTCTTCAATCTTCCCGCTTCAACGAAATTTTACGATGCAATTCCAGGCTCAGATACTTATTGCTATGCAGTAAAACCAATTTTTAACATTTCCATGCATTTCAGAGCCTGAAAATGCATCAACAAAGTTTAAAATAAGCGTTGGCACCACCAGAAACCGCCAGAAACCACCAGAACAGCAGCTATACAGCTGCTGTTCAACAATCATGGGCGCCGCCATGATTGGGATGGCAATGAGACTGCCCTGCTATTACTGGCTTATTTCGAACCGCAGACGATCCGAAGCTGAAGCTCAGTCGCTCAGTTCATGGTTTCCTTCACGCAGCTGCTGGGTGCGACCGCGGAACGATGCCTTTTCAGATGCTGATCATTATGTTCGCACTTGGCTAGTGTAGTAACTAATCAGAGTGGCTGTTCGTCTGCATTATAAACAAAATCGGCTAGCCGCGAGTGATGGATGATAAGAACAGCATAGAATAATGCAAAAGTCGCTGCTTCACGATACCCTGTGTTCATCTCGGCGTTGTCGAATACTTTTGACGGCGGACAGCTGCTGGTGTTAACGCAACTGTTTGGTTCGTTAACGTGTTAATGCAACTGTTTGGCTCGTTCACCAAAATGATTTTAGGCGTGTTCTAGCGTGCTTTTCACCATGGCCTTGCTATACATGGGTGAGAATGACGTCATGACGCTACTGGCAAAGAATAAGAAGCAGCAGATATTTTTTGAATTTGAGAATAAACGTTCCTCTGTTTTGCTAGTTCAGATCAGCTATATTTTTTTTTTTCGATTTCACTTAAGCGAAATTCTCACTTAAGCGAAATTTTCGCTTCAACGAAATTTTTTCCGTGCCCCGTCAGTTTGGTTGAAGCGGGGTTTGACTGCAATTGCCATTCTTCATGTGACATTCCACTTTGTTGCTATCGTATTCATCGCTTTGCCTTTGAGGCGAAGCTGTGACATTTTTTTTCTGTGTCACGCTGAAGGCCACAAAATCTTTAAGAACGGCTTGCTGATGGGAGGCGCTGCTTGGGGGCCACAGGGTGTGCACGCACGTCATACCGGCTCCGCAGTTTTTTTATGATTATGGGCACGATGTCGAAGTTCCTAGCATCATTTTTCCCACCAGTGGACGACGGAAGTTCTGGAGATCTTCTGGACACCACGTTTTGACAGGTGGGCTGCATTTTTTTGGTGCAACAACTGTGTATTCTGGGTCGCCACGTCAACGCGGCAGCTAAGCTTAGCGAACGCGAACTGGACGCTAGTGTCTCCACCGCCGCGGCGGTGTGGAGAGCTCGGCCGAACACGCCGTCGAAGCTGTTCGGAGCCCCCCGTTCCTCTTCGGAGGCCCGATTTATGCCAAAATGGAGGTCGTAACTGTGGATGGAGAAGACTTATCACCAGAAGAGTTTGAAAAAGGGTCAGGCTGGTGCGAAGTGCGAAAAGGCGCCAAGACGCAGGTCGACCGGGAGCCTGGCTCAGCGGGAAATACGCAGCGAAAGATGCCCTTCGCAGAAAAGGAGCCAGGAAACAAATGGAAGAATGAGCGATACGCTCGACAAATCATCAAGGCGAGTCGACTGCCTAATCTGCCGACGGAAGACTACAAGGTCATTGTGCGTTCGCGTGGTGGACTTAACGTCTCAGAATACAGGATGGATCGCATATATTGCTGCCTGCGCAACGCTGTGGGGGTCGGCCGGGAGGCGGCTGTGGAAGACAGTATGTGCATCAACAACACGCAGAACATACTCGTCATCAGTACACCGTCCGAGGATCGAGCCCGGCAGTATGGAGCTATTACCAAACTACGAATAGGTCAGCAGGAATTTGAGACCTGTGCGTACAGGGCAGCCCCGGAGAACACGTCAAAGGGACTTATAGGAGGGGTGTCCAAGGAAGAGAGCCCAGAAGACATCCTTAGCAACTTGGTCACTCCACGTAACCCAGGAGTCCTTTATGCAAAAAGAATGGGAAACACGGACAATATTATTGTTCTGTTTGAGGGGTTTCGTGTGCCGAGATATGTGAGGTATGGAGCAATGCTCGTTAAGTGCACGCTATATAGAAAACACTTCGATGTCTGCTATGGTTGTGGGAGACTTGGACATAGAGCAGATGTGTGTCTCTACCCCAATGACAAGGTGTGCAGGGGATGTGGAAGTGGTAATCCAGCGCAAGATCAACGTTGTGAAGTTAAATGCAAGTTACGTGGCAAAGATCACCCCACTGGAGACAAAAGATGTAGGGCAAGATACACGATACCGTACCTGGTTAGGAGGCGTCACTGGGAACGGACGAGGCGAGACGATGAGGAAGCACGGGCAGCGTGCGCTGAAGCCTGCTACCAGTACAAGGAAGTCGGCGTATGCCATGACGAAGACCACAACACAACAACCAGCCAGCAGTCGGACAAGGACACTAACAGGCAAAACAGTGCGAACGGCCACGCACGAGACCACTTCACATCCCTCTCAAAGCTTACTGGGGGAAAGAGTCTAAGACAGTCTAGGTCCCGCTCCAAACCGAGATCAAGATCAAGGCCAAGGTCCCACTCAAGAGCCACTCGAGGGAGCGGCAGTACGCAGGTGAGCTTTGCAAGTGTGGTCTCTGGCACTGCTTCTCCAAGTAATGTTATAGGGTCCGCCTTAGAAAAAAAAATTATGTAGATTAAAAAAATGCTAGAACAGATCACTAGAGGAAACCTAACGCTTAAAGAAGAGATTACGCAACTGAAAGAAGAAAATGCAAAGCTTCAGGAGGTGCGCAACGCGGGTGCGACGCGTAACACTCCCTCTGTTAGCAAAATACCAATGCTTAATCGAGCCCCAACATCTGTTCCCTCGCAATCGTGTGGGGAGTCACCGCCACTAAAAAGGAGGGCCCAGCAAGAGGCAGAAAAAGCCGGTAATTTTTCGATTAGTGAGGTTAAGGGATCGTTCAAAGAAATGTTTGATGAAATACAAAACCAAATTACTTGCATGCACGTCGAAATAAAGCAGAGATTTGATGGACTCGAGCACAGGGTATTAGTGATAGAGAGCACGCCGAAGGATATTAGGTCGTCTGGTGCGGGGCCGGTTAAATTAAAACCGTATAACAGAACAGCCACAGTAGAAACTAGCAAGACCACCGGGGAGGATCCCATAAATAAGCATGGTGCCACGTAACCAGTACATATTTGGCAGTGGAATTGCCACGGGTACCGCAGCAAACGAGAGAACCTGCAGCAATTCGTGATAAACAGGGAGGCGCGAGATGTCATCGCCCTGCAGAAGACCGGGGGAACGGCAAAGTTATCGGGGTACAAGTCGTATAGTACTTCTGGTGAAAAGGCGACTGTCACAACTCTGGTGCATAGAGACCTCACGGCTGTAGAGCATGACACCGAAGTGCATATCATAGACCACGTCCTAATAGAAATAATACCCTTCCATAAGAAAGAGGGAAGCCTCTTCGTGCTTAACATTTATAGCCCACCTCGACAGAAGCTTAAGTTTGGTCCACTTTTCCACAAAGCCTTGAGCGTAGCGGAGAGACAGGCTCTCGTCATAGTCGGCGACTTCAATGCACCGCACGCTGCTTGGGGATACACTGTTGAGAATATAAAGGGACGCAACTTATGGGCAGACGCTCAACACGAGGGCCTTACGCTGATAACGAATCCTGAGGAGCCCACAAGAATAGGCAACAGCGTTAGTAATGACACAACACCGGACCTAACTTTTACGAAGAACCTAGCAGACTCGCGATGGGTAAACACGCAGCAAAATTTTGGCAGCGATCATTATATTGTAGTTACAACGGTGCATGCAGGCCCTCAAAAAAAGCAAGGCAGAAAATTGGCACTTGTAGAATGGGACTATTTCCACAAGATTCGAGAGGAGGATTCGGATGATACCATAGTAGATATAAAAAAAAGGGGAGAGAAGCTTCAACAGAGTGTCAAGAAAGCCACTAAAATTGTTCGCGAAGAAGCAGGAATGGCGGAGATGGACAGCAAACTGTTGCATCTGTGGGAGGCAAGGACTATCATCCAAAAGCGCTGGAAAAGACAAAAATACAATCGTAATTTAAGAAAGAAAGTAGCTGCATTAGACAAGGAGATAGAGCTCCATGCGAATCGGCTGACCCAACAACAGTGGGAAGCCACGTGTAACTTGATGGATAGAGAAATGAAGATGTCAAAGCCTTGGAACATTCTCCGAAGTCTCCTAGACCCACAAAGTACAATGACTGCACAGAGGCATAAGCTGCAACATGTAATACATAACTATGCAGGAACAGAGGAGGAGCTCTTCCACGAGCTACGAAAAAAGTACTTCGCAGACGCAACAAAAGAACCACTTTCCGGTTACAAAGGGCAGGACAACCCTACACTCGATGCTGATATAACGGAGGTCAAGGTTAGATTCAAGCTCGCTCGACTAAACCCCAGGTCTGCTTCGGGACCTGATAAAATAACTAATAAGACGCTCAGGAACTTGGACGATGAATCCATTAAGGCACTCACTGAGTACATGAATAAGTGTTAAAAGAGTGGCACTAACCCACTTCAATGGAAGACTGCTCAGGTCATCATGATTCCGAAGCCGGGAAAGAAAGCCCAGCTGGATAACCTTAGACCGATTTCACTGACTTCATGTATAGGCAAACTCATGGAGCACGTAATCCTTACGCGTCTCACTAACTACATGGAGGAGAACGGACTCTTCCCACATGCCATGATCGTTTTCAGACCGAAACTATTAACGCAGGACATCATGTTACAGATTAAGCATCAAATACTCGACGTGGGGACCAGATCTTTAGACACTGAGGCTATCCTCGGCCTTGATCTCACTAAGGCTTTCGATACCATCACACACAGAGCCATATTAGAGAATCTTCAGAGACTGGGGATAGGACAGCGCACCTACGCATATGTGAGAGACTTCCTATCCGACCGCACTGCAAGAATTGCGGTTGGAGAGGCAAGGTTTGAAGAGATTGAATTGGGCAGTAGGGGGACGCCACAGGGTTGGGTGCTGTCTCCCCTGTTATTTAATGCAGCCATGATTGGCCTACCCGCAAAACTTGACCAGATTGAGGGCCTCAGACAGCATATACGCAGACGACGTCAGCCTCTGGGTGACGGGTGGGAGTGACGGCGACATTGAAAACATACTACAAGAAGCTGTTGACACTGTAGAGAGATATGTAGAAGGTAAGGGGCTAAAATGTTCTACCGAAAAGTCGGAATTGCTCATTCATAGGCCCACATGAAGGGGACACAAAAGCATACAGGAAAGGCCAGACATCACGACTTTTGCAGGGGGAAGTAAAATACCCATGGTAGCGAACCTGCGAATTCTCGGCCTCCGTATATCTGAGAATGGGCACAATGGAGAAACTATTAGGCTATTAGAGAACAGCCTCTACCAAACAAGCAGGCTGATCAAACGAATAGCGAACAAAAACTATGGTATGAAGGAACACAACTTAGTGTTCCAGGCTTTTGTAGTCAGCCGCATCGTGTACGTTGCCCCATATCTTAAACTACACGCAGCCGAACAGAGCAAAATAGATAGCATAATTAGGAAAGCCTATAAACAAGCAATAGGTCTACTGTTAAATACGTCGACTGACAAGTTCTTGGCCCTAGGGCTACATAACACGCTCGCAGAGCTAATAGAGGCCGACACGATAGCATAGTATGATCAGTTAACCCAGAGCCCTACGGGCAGGCATATTTTGGACACAATTGGCGTCACGTACAATGTGCAACATGGGGTAAAAAAGGGCATTCCGCGGGAGGCAAGGGGGCATATTGTGGTGCCTCCATTACCTAGAAATATGCATCCTGAGTATCACCGCGCTCGAAGGATAGAAAGGGCGAAAAGCCTACATAAAAAGTTCGGCAACGCCCGGGACGTGGTCTATGTAGATGCAGCAGAATACGAGAATGGCCGAAGCATGGTAATCGCAGCTACAAATATTCAAAGGGATTCTAACGTCAGTGGCAGTGTACGTACAGATAGGGCAGAAGTGCTGGATGAGGCGGCTATAGTACTAGCAATAGCCTCCACAAAAGCCGAAGTCGTGATCAGCGACTCCAAAACCGCTGTTAAAAATTATGCCAAGGGAAGGATCTCACCGAAAGCGCTAAGAATTCCGGCAAACTTTTGCGACGAGCGGGTAGTTCATATTGTATGGGCACCTGCTCACTCCTCCCTCCCAGGAAATGAAATCGCGCACGACCTGGCTCGAAAACTGGCCGGCCGAACAGGCGCAGTGCGAAGTCTGGGGGCGGAGAGGGACCGCATGATTAGTTGTGAAGAGATCACAAAACACTACAGACTAGAAAGGGTCCGATTCCCCCCCGCACATACCTCGCTCAACAAGCAGCAGGCGACGGCATGGGGCCTCTTACAAACCAACAGGTTCCCGAACCCGGTAACTTTTCACATCTACCCAGAGATATACTCAGATTTGTGTAAGTTCTGCAATCAAAGGGCGGATCTTAATCATATAGTGTGGGCTTGCCCCCTCAGTGACAAGGCAATATAAAAAATACAGCAATGAAGAGCAGTAGGAGATTGCACTGCTAAGCGCAGACCCAGAAGTGCAACTCGACGTCCTTCGGCAAGCCGAGGACGTCGAGATGCGTTCGGAAAAAGGCGAAAACGGCGTCCGAGAGCCCGCACCTTATCACCAGCGAGACCTTCTGCCGCCGAGAACTCGGAAGAAGCAGGCTGTGCCAGCGCTATCACCGCCGCGGCACCTGCGATCGCGGACGCGATAGCCGCGTCCCAAGATCACACGAGAGCTGTGTGCGTCGACACTCCCCTGGTTTCCGACGCTGAAAAAGTGGCCATCGAGTGTCGTGCGAGCGATGTTCTGCAAGATCTTTCATCGAAGTCTGCCACAAAACGCAAGCGGTCTTTTTTTCGAGACTCGGATGGAGCCGCAACGTCTGGTACGCCGTTCACCGTCGTTAGCTTAGAGTTGGTCAACGAACTTCTTCAGTGTATGAAGTGCGGTGTGTGTGGCGGGCCTGGCAGAATTTCCAAGGAAGACCGCGAATATGGCATAGCCGCAAAACTTGTTCTCACATGTGACGAGTGCGGTAAACTGAGGACCGTATGGAGCTCGCCGAGAGCAGGGGGGGACGCAGCGCACGGCCCCTTCGAAATTAACGTGCTCGCGGTTCGCGCGGCAATGAGCACAGGAAACGGGCAAACTGCGCTCAACGATATTTTTTCTGCCCTACCCTAAATATTTCACGGAGAGGCCTGCACACCAAGACTTACCAGGAATATGTGAAATTGAAAATGAACCCTGCCGCGCAGAAGGCTGCCACGCGCATTATTGACAACTGCGCGAGCACCGTGAAAACGGTGTATTCCAAACTCAACTATGAAAATCCTGGAAATATCGCCGTTTCCTTTTATAAGACTTGGCTGACCAGGGGCCACTCATCCCATATTTGTGTAGGGACCGTGATTCAACTATTCACGAGATATGTGCTTGACTTCGTCGTCCCATCGAACTTTTGTTTGGGCTGCCAGCTAGGGCCGAAGGAGGACAACCCAAGGTATGCCGAGTGGCTAGCTGGTCACACTTGCCAAAAGAATACCTCCAGTAAGCCAGGACAAATGGAGGTGGAAGCAGCACATATTTTATTTGGCCGCTCATTGGAGAGACATGGGCTCCGCTACACAACCATGTTGTGTGATGGAGACAGCCGGGCCTTCAACAGTCTGTAGGAGGCACAGGTATATGGCTTCGTGCCAATAGAAAAAGAGGACTGTGTCAACCATGTGCATAAGTGCATGGGCACAGCACTTCGAAACGTCCTGCAAAAACAAAGAGCCGAAGGAAAGCCAAGCCTTGGCGGCAAGGGCAAACTGACAGGCGAGCTGGTCACAAAGTTCACGTCATATTATGGATGGGCTTTACAAAGCAACCAAGGAAGCATTGAGGCCATGAATAACGCTGTCTGGGCAACCTTTTATCACGTAGCATCTACTAATACAAGCCCTCAGCACTCTCACTGCCCAACTGGTGAAGAGTCATGGTGCAAGTACAACAAGCCTGTCGCCAAGCAGGAGACTCCTCCGAATCATCGCTACAACCTGCCAGAGTATGTGATTGATGCCTTGCAGCCTATTTACACGCGCCTCTCTGACAAGAAATTGCTGGAGCGTTGTCAGCGAGCCAAAACACAGAACCCAAACGAGAGACTGCACTCCGTCATCTGGTCGCTCGTGTCCAAAAACAAACACGCGTCGCTTTTCACCGTTGAAGCTGCTGTGGCCGAAGCTGTCGCAAGGTTCAACGCTGGCAAAGGGAGACCAGATGCCGCCATATTGAAGGAGCTGCACCTGCAGCAGAGTGTTGTGGCCGCTGAAAGATGCTCAGAAAAGGACAGTCGCCGACTAGTGGCATCGGAGAAGAAGCATGAGCATGCTGAAAACTTCAAGCATGCCATGAAAAGAAAGTGCACCAAGGAGAATGATGATGGCTACATTCCTGGTGGCTTCTAACATGGTTAACACACCGATTCACACCTTTTCTAGTTAAATATAAGTGCTCAGCATGTTCTTAAACTTCTTTTCTCGTTTTCTCAAAACAACATTTTTCATCACACCCTAAGCCATTGCCCAGAGTATCTTTTGATGTAGCAGTCGGATTTTGATAATTCTTGCAGCATTTGAAAGCTTATACATTGATTAGTGCAAGAAAACCAAAAAATGTAATATTTTTATTTACAATAGTGATTTAATTAGCAACAAACTTAAGCAACAGTTTCAGATTTTTAATGAGTATACTTGTTAAGGACATGACTCTGGTACCAATGAAGCTAAAAATAAAATTATGGTTTTGTTACACTCCCTGGCCTTCATGGAATGCTGTCATATCAAATTTGTAGCAATATTTTATGAGGAAGATGTCAAAAGGCTGGGCAGAATGCAAGTTTATGTAACAGTCAATATTTAAAAATCTAAAAGTGATAGCAAAAAACTAATTGCATATTTGTTTTCAGCTGTGAAAAAAACATATTGTATTAAATTTCAGCTGGAAATACTGAAAATTAAAAAAAACTTTATCAGACCAGTGTCTCCCCTTAATAAAGTTATTTCCTCCTGCTCCGGCTTGCTGATGATTCAGCAATAGGATAAACACACTCAAACTGGCAGCCATAATAAATTAGTAACAATTTCGATAAAATGAAAATTTCCCTGATGCCTTCCCATTACCGTATTTACTCGATTCTACCGCGCCCTCGATTGTAAAGCGCACCCGATTTCCACCGCGAAAAAAAAAAAAAAAGTAAGACATCGATTGCAACGCGCACCCATTTTCCTCGTTGGCCCGCACAATCACACCACTCGAAAAAACGACTCCTTTCGGGAGCGTCTTCCATTTAAATATAGGGTACGGGCGAAGCTTGTGCCCATCTGACGTGTAACAGAGCATTGGCGTCACTGTAGTTTTACCGTGGACCGATGTCAGCACGCGAACTTCCTTCGCCCCCTTCTTCTCGATGATTGTGGTGCCAGGCATGTCGAAGTAAAGAGGCGTCTGATCGGCATTCCCGATTTGCGTAAGCAGGTAGCTGTTGTTGTGCCGCAAGTTTTTTTGGACGAACCTCTGAAAACTGTGAAGCTTTTCATCGTACTCCTCCGCAAAACCTTTCGCATATGCCCGTTCGCCTTCGGAGGGAAAAGCCTTTTCTCTTCATAAAGTTAGTTAGCCAGCACCTGCTGCTCGCTTTAAACTGGCTCCGCATTAGACCTTTTTCTAAGGCTAATTGCATACTCCGCACTTGGAACAGTTCTGTCGTCACGGGCCGCTGTGCCCCTCGCTGCTCAAGCACATACTCCCGAGCAGCTCTTTAATTTGCGGAAACCGACCCTGCTGTGGTCCAGTGAAGCCTTTGCGTGAAGCTTTGCTGTCGACAATCTTCTGCTTTTGTTTCCACCGGTCCCGCACGCATGTTTCGGGAACTCCGAACGACCGCGATGCGGCCCGATTTCCGTTCGTTTCTGCACACGCGATGACTTTTCTTTTAAAAGCAGCATCGTGGTGCACTCGAGTTTTTGGAGTCGGCCCTTCCACGCCGTCGATGCTAATGCACTACTAGATGCCGAACTCCTCAGCACACGTACGAAGTGCCGCACATGGGAAACACATAGGCAGAAATGGCCGATGCGCCATGCCGACGCACGTAGGGGGCGGCCATTTTGGATTTGCCGATGGCAATAGATTGACCGTAATTTTTTTGTTCGTACTCGATTCTAACGCGCCTGTGATTTATGAACTCGCTTAACCGGAAAAAAGGTGCGCGTTAGATTTGAGTAATTACGGTACCTTTGCTGGCAACTGCTGGGCACACCCTCTCTCTAAACAGCCTAATTAAGGCAAACCATGGAACTGCATATATCTAAAAAGGTCAACTGAAAGCAGGCTACATTTTTCTAGCTAGAAAATAAGGATGTCCTTACCGCATTTTGCAGCTTTGACATTCATGCGTTAATTTTAGGCTTTGAACCTATAAAGGCTGTGCACATTAGATTCTGGTAGATGTTCCAGTGTATTTTTATAAAAGCTGTGCACAGTGATTCCAGATGGTGTTCCGGAAGGTGTGTCAGTGTATACAACATGAAAAGTACACTAGAACTTCATTATGACGAACATGAAATAAAAAGTAAATTAAATTTCTTTTTAAATGCCTGAAATGCTCTGCATATTTCAAACCTCAAAGTAAAATTGCCCTGTCACTAGATATAACAAACTAAATTGATTGCAGGCTATACTCAGTGCAGGCTATATCACTCCCCATGATGTTTGGCCCTCTTTTAGTGCTTTGAAAACCTCATTCTTGCATAAATTTCACCTTTGAGCAACACTGGCCTCTCTACTCATCACTCACATGGCTATGTAGCAGTACCACAAGCCACATCGCAATTTTTTTGCATGTTTAATGTAGACCACCCCACTGCACCAATACATCTGTGACCAAAGTATACGGACCATTGTAGACCAGCCCACTGCACCAGTACACCTGCAACCAAAGTACACGAACCATTGCCGTCTGTATAACTTTGCCATCAGCGCAGTCTTGTGGTGAGCCGTTTGCTGTAAAAAGCATTTTTCTGATGAATTCGGTCAGTACTGTTCTCAGTAGCTAAGTCATCAAAGCAATGCTATGGACACAGTGGCTCGCGACTAGACAGTGTATACGACGATCTCTGCTTGTGCTTCCGTGGTCCGTATACTTTTGCTCACAGCTGTACGCTATTTCAGTAAAGGCCAATAACTTATACAATAGAACCTTTCTGACATGTTCCTGCTCCTATGCTCCCAATCGCAAAAACTAAATATACCCCAAATAGCTGCATGTAACACCTCCTGGTTAATGCGTTCCCAAAACTATGATGAGTTGGCAGCAACGTTCAGCACCTTGGGAAAAACTGCAATCGTGTAATATGTTCCACAGCCAGAAACTCTAATTCAGGTTTGCCCCCTTAACGCTTTCTCTGCCTTGCCCCTTTGCGTCTTTTCAGAAATACTTAATCACTGCTCTCTGTCAACCAGACTCCGTCCTGAAGGTACACAGTGATGCTGGCCATCAAATATTTCAAATAGCATTAAAAAATGTATTTTCTGTAGCAGTTGGCACGATTTTGCTCAGCATTGCAAATCTTTCATCTGTGACACGGTACACAGATGCACACTCGTTCTACACACTTTTGTTCAGACAACAGCCTGGGCAAAAAAGTGGTGCAAAAAATATGGCACAAAGAACAGAGGCTGTAACTCCTCTAGGCCACTAAGATTTGGCACAAAACCTGTGGTTTTAGAGAAATAAATGTTTTTTGATCTTGCACCTCAATATGGGCTTGTCAGCCTCAACTTTTACAGGATTTGGTTCATACGGTTTCCTGAATCGTATGTTTAGTATTTTCGTTCTTGTCAGAAATGTATAGATGATGTTTTACTGAACTATAACAAAGCAATGCATGTAACGAATCTTGGCTCCCCTTTCAACTTCATTAAAACGTCGGGAACTCGCAATCAAAACCGTGGTGTTTCAGCACTTTTTCAGAATCTTGCATCACTGGACAACGTGACCAATGTCATCAACTGCACTTGGGTCAAATTCAAAAGACTCAGCTGCATATGCTGAATTTCTGTTACTTTTCACAGTTGCTTGCTTTATATATGGCCTTATACCAGGTATAATGGGCAAAGCAAACTTGTCCACTAGAACAATAATAGGCACAAGGCACTCACCAGGGTGCTTTGATGTATAGTTACAGGCCTGGCAATGATATGGACGAGTTTTGTCATGGCTTCGCATGTGGCTGGTCAGGGAGCTACGCCGCTCACAGGTGTATGAGCATTCAGAGCAGCGCAGACTGCCTTCGCGGTGAGTTGTGTTGTGAAGCCGTAGTTCCCGCTTTGATGAGCAGGAAAATGAGCACTGGTTACAACGAGCAGGCTGGTCAGCACTATGCATCGCCCGTTCATGGGACCGCAGGTTGCCTGTGGAATAAAAACAACACTTGTAATCTTACATTACAGAGCCAAATTGCAAAAGCACAGTGGAACTTGAAACAGTATACCAGAACACCACGGCTACAAGTAGACAGGTGCAAAGTATGCATATGACACAAAGGAGATGGCACAAGCGCAGCCAGTCTTTAGGTATCTCTAAAGCACAATGACCAACTATTCTAAGATTGCATGCCGTTCAATAGTTTCATTCATTAAAGAGGCATAATATTTAAGTAGTAGGAATACCCTAGGCTTAGGTGTCACACTGGAACTAAACAAAACGTGGGCGGGATAGCCAAACAAGTGTTTACATGCTTGCAAGAAATCTTGAGATAATTTTCAGCAATTAAGCTTCCTTGATGGTAAGTGACTGCTATGCTGCAGTCATGACACAATTACAATAAGAGTGAACTGTGTGGGTTGCAATAAACATAGCAAGCTAGGACAACTTGATGAGATGGTGCTTTAAAGGGTCTTTAGGTAGAAGCTTCACGGCACCGATTTCAGTGGCAGCTGCACAACAGTGCAGTTCTTTTGTTGTTTCTTCAATCATCTCACTGCTGGTTTGAGACTGTGTTTTGAATTGACACACAAAAAATTACTAGTGCCAAATAAGCCACTATCTCTTCAAGTGCTAGCTTTTTTAATAAATGAAGTTATGTGAGCTGAACTTGTCTTTAGCTGTCTTATACAAAGGGTATTCATTTTTTCCCCCTTTTTTGGATGATTGGCAATGTGACAGACAAGCTTCAGGCAAGAGACCAAACACTGCAAACATTTACTCTGACAAGCAAAATTATGTGAGTACATATCTTTGATGCACATGTTAAAAACATGAAGCCTCACAAACCAAAAAAAGTATTACTTTCCATTGAAAATTTGGTGCGTTAGTGTTTAGCTTCATAAAACATGTTTAAAAATGTGAACAAGTTACATGCATGTATTATGCACAAAGGTTAAAGCCTTCTGCTCACTTTTTATAAAAATCTTCTTTTGTTCTCTTTCCATTATATAATACTGATGCTCTGTTTATTAACCACAATTCAAAATTTTTTATAGTGTGCATTTTAATTAATGAACAAGTATTTACAGCTACTCAGTGCTCATAAATATATGCATAATCAAGGTAGAGTAGTGGAGTGCACTAAGTAACAGCGATAAACTGAAAACTCCTTCCTCCCAGTACGAAGTCATGTTATTGACTACCTTTACAAATTGTCACAGATAAATGCCCCAAAATTAAGGTGAGCAGAAGTATATTAAAATCTTAGTTTCAACCACCGAGGCAAAACAGTCTAGTAAAAAAAGAAAAGCACAGAAATTAACAGCACTTTTCAATTAAAATGAGAAAACAATACCGAAAAGGCAAATACAAGTAGACATGAAAAACAGCTTGCCACGTTAAATATGCGAGTTTGGCTCCCACCTGTGCAAAGCTGCCTTTTCATTCACTTCAACTTGGCTTTTTTTTATTTTATAACTAAAACATGAAACTTTCACTGCACACTTTTTTACTTCATTATTCAACAGTTGCGTGCAGGCAAATGCTTCAGATGAATCCATCAGATGAAGTATATGAGGCCATGTATTTTAAGTAAACCTTGTGATTGTAAGCAATATGAAAAGCTTGAAAGACCAACTTTAATAGTGTGCAAAATTTAAGAAGCCTGTGTTTATATTCCTAGACTGAATTTAACAAATCACAGGCTAATTTACAGTGAAACCACAATTATAATCAGGATGCAGCTGCTTACTTAGTATTTCACCTATGTAATGTGCATGCGGGTGTGTTCAGATAAGATAAGAAAATCCGGCAACTTCCCTCAATGTCATTGGAAAAATTATATACTGCTGCTGAAGTCCCCAGAACCCCGGCACTAATATTAGTTGGGAGAAAAAAAAAAAGCTTTGCCTCCGTCAAAAGTTTTTGCTGGGCCAAAACAGCTCTTTGCAAATAGCCCGAAAATAGAATTTTGATGAGAATCCTTCAAAAATTCATTAGAGTTGTGGGACTCAAAATTTTTCTTTACATACTCTGAATAATGTGAATTTATAAAATGTTAATAATCTAGAACTTCGGTGCTTTTATTTTGTGAAAAAAAATCACAAATATGGCACACTGTTCAACAATGCTGCATTTTCCTTTTTTTTGCACTGTGTCTATAGTAGTCAGGATTTTCAAAATTTGCCAGAGTGTTTCCACACATCAGGCTAACAATTGTTGAGGATGGTGACAAATGTAAACCAAAAATGCCTAAATAAAGTCATGTCTACAAAAATGCAATATTTTGTAAATCAGTAAAATACCACTTTCAATTTTTTTTAAACTCCCCAGAAGTACAGCCAGCATGCATTCCAACCTATACTGTAAAAATATGTTGCATTATTTGTGTGGAATTGAAGTACAATGCCACCAATGTGACCAAATTTATGTATATGCTCTACCACTTAAATGAGTGACCATGTACCTATACCGTATTTACTCGCGCAATCCTCGCACTCGCACAATTCTTGCACACCCCACATCGCTCAACAAAAATACGATTTCTTTTTTTCCTCGAGTAATTATCGCACTCCCGAAAACTGCTGCAATAATGTCGTCTGCTCTTTCCAGCCACTGATGATGATAGCACACGTCATCTGGCGCCATCTCTTAAGCATCAAGCGCACTATTGCACAGAGATTCAATCCAACTCAAGCCAAGCCGAAGTGGCCAGTGCGTGTTGCAGCGTGTTTTGTATGTTGCGTCGGTAACCTTGTCAACTTATGAGGCGATGCTGAAGCTGTACGGCTGCTTTCAAGTTGCAAGTGATAGACAATGCACTAAAGAACGGCAACAGGGCCGCCGGTAGGTCCTTGGGATTGATGGTAAACTTTATTTCTTAAGAAGGAAACTGCGGACAATTCTGTTAAATAGCCATCAGCCCAATGCTGACGTCCCACGCTTACCTTTTAAGGGCTTCTGTTGAGCGACGAACGCTACCGCTACGCCCGCAACGTTCGCAAGCTTTGCGTATGGTATTCTAATTCTCGACTATTTGCTTTCACTTTTTGTGTCTCAATTAAATCTTGTCTTTGTTGAACCTCTGCTTTTATTGTTGAGGTAAGTTTTAATTAGTACTTCTTAAAGCTTGCTGTTAGTTGTTGGTGTGAGAATCCCGACTTGCGGCCACTTCGTTTTCTTTTTCTCTCTGTACGTTTTCGTAGAAAGTTTTCCCCGCATAATTCTCGCATCCCCCAACTTTTTTCCGGCAAAAAAAGTGCGAGGATTATGCGAGTAAATACGGTAGTTGCCATTGTCATAATTTTTAGGTTGTAAATATGTTTCTCGAGTTCATGAAACAATAAATGGACAGAGAAAATTGAAGAGTTGCTTTAAATTGTGAACTTGCACACATGAGTGTTTGTATGCATTTCGTTGTGTGAATTAAGTAATTCGCTTCAATTTTTTCACCCTAATAAATTGGTTTTAACCAAAGAAAATGTCATAAATTTCTGCCACAGAAGAAGTGATGGCTCATTCTAAACAATTTATCTGGGATTCCGTACTGATATTTTGTATATATTTCAAGGCACAAAACAAATTACGTGCCTTGAAAAGCTATGTTAGGAGAACCTGCTATTTATAAGCCAAAATACAAGTCAGCTGTTTTGATGTCATGAGCAGGACAATTTTCTAAGGCTAGCATGGGAACCTTGCCTAGATGATGTCTGTACTTAACACGCTCTCTCAGTTTTCGGCCGACCATGGCAGCCGCATTTTCAATAGATTCGAACATGCTTGAGGCTCATGTGCTTAGATTTAGGTACACATGAAAGAACCCCGAAATTTCCAGAGCCCTTTACTATGGCATCTCTCATAATTATATCGTGGTTTTGGCACGTTAAACACCAACAATTGTTATATGATTTGTAGCAAAGTCCACTTTGAGAGAATGTGACAAACACATGTCACATTCTCTCATTAAACAGCTTCTAAACTGAGTTAAGGCATCACTGTCTTTGCTAGAGAACTGCTGAACATCAGTTAGGTAAAAAAACATTCAAAGCTTTTAAAATCTCAAACTACGCACTGTAGTTTGTTCCTTATAAATGAACTCATGTCACACCAATCTCTAAGATGGGAAGCTCTTGATAGGGTGCGCAGAATTCAAAGTGGATGAAGTGCACAGAATTCAAAGTGTGCGCCGTGAAGCAAGATAAAAACTAATAATAGAGCTAGCTTGGGCGTGAAAGAACAAGAAATGACTGAAGGGTCAATAGAATGTAGTCACAACGATGGTTGGTCGCACATGAGGAGAGAGAAAGAGGAGTTGCAGTGGTGGCAGGAGGAAAACGAACCACGCATCAGGGCGGACGGGTTTCAGACCCGAGCCAAGGGTTCTACCTCCGTCGTCCGGTGACCTCAGGGGCTCCATGGCTGCCTGGCTGTGCTGACGTTCCCGTGAATAGGCCTAAGCAGTCGAACTTTGGGCTCGAGCTCAGACGAGGCTGTCCGGCCAGGACTCTACCTCAGAACCAGCGCTTCGAATGCTGCGTCAGCTGGTCCAGCGTTTGCCAGCAGCCTAGGAAGGCTGCTGATCCTGCCGGTCAAGTAATTGCTCGACGCGAACAGCAACGACAACGACGACTTCATCGACATCTGTGTGTTGCACCTAGGCATCTGGTCACGTACTTTGGTGAAACCACGCTCCTTAACGACTCTATAAGACAAATTGGGTGTAGGAACTGACTTGTAGCATGGGAACGATTAGAAACTGAGCGAATAACGTGTGCATTTAGTAGAAGCTTTATCTCAGGGTTAGCATCGGTTGTGTCTTGTATTGTAATCTATCACCTTCGTTAGGTTTACGTGCTCTCATGTTGATGTAAATAAATGTTGGTTCCAAACAGACTCGTCCTTCGGAAAGTGTCCTGAGGTGGCATCTCGAACCTTCCAAGTGAACAACAGAACCTGCACATTGTGCGGAGTAAAACCACAACCTTACAGTCATACTGGTAACAACTGGTGTAAACATTGACAGGTGAGTACAGGTAATATGGGAACTCTCTTTGCTGTTGACTCTAGTTTATGTTGCCTTTGTTTGTGAAAATGGCACCACACAAATCGAGAAGGGCAGAGACACAAGTTCATTTGCATACTTTTGGTTCTAACTGCTGGCACCATCAATTTTTTTTTTTTTTTTTCAGTTCGCTGCTGAGTACGTAACACGTCAACTGCTGCAGACCGTGGCACAGACTGATCAAAGCTACAGAGCTTCAATATTTGTTTCTTTCATTGGCATGCCACTCTAGGTAAGATGGTGAAGGATGAAAAAAAAAAGAGAAGCAAAACAAACAAACTTTGCAAACTTTTGCAGATATATCGCTAAAATTTTACACAGTCTGTATTTTCTTCAGTAGGAGTGGCAGAAGCCCAGTATTATGCACAGTATCAATACGTATTTGTGCAGCATCACCTGCAGTAAGAGCTAGCAGATATAATATGTATAAAACCAGTGAAAAAACAAAAAGATGATGTGAAAAAAGACATCAGTACTGGCTAGTTCATAGCGGTACTAGTTTTGTGTGCACCACACTGTCTGCCAGTATGAAAATAGAAACCATTTGAATGTAAGTATTTTAGCTAGAAATTTCAGTCAGTTTTGTTGTCTCCTACATGTGTTCATTCATGTTTTCCGCAAATTTTTAGAGTTTTTAACAATGCGCTGACTTGCCTATTCACTGCTTTTTTATTAGTAGAAGTGTTTGTGAAGCAATCTCCGGCAGAGTGTTTCACAGTTGTCTTATCTAGAATAAGGTAATGCAGGGACTGAGTAATACTATTTATGTACATGATTTGGTGCAATCAAAGTGTTGCCGACCACGTTGGCATTACCATGTTGGTCAAGTTCTCCTTCCAGTTTTATCTATTGAATTTTTACTGCTGGGTTTATTTTTACTTTCACTGCTGGTTCATGGGTAAATAGGAGAGAATAGTGTCAGTCAATCACAGCTATTAGCTGTGTGATTGCACTCCCCACACAATTTTTTTTTGCTGTAACATCTGGTAAAACTTCAGGTTTCTACTTATTGGAGCTACTATTCAAACCGATTCACAGCCTCACACATTTTTTTACCCCTCTATAAACTTCACATAAACACTTTGTGATTCTTTTATTGGATGCTGCCAGATACTGTAACCAGAGATAGGCATCAAAACAATTACAGGCATCATTTAGATGCAGGGACAGAGCCCAAAACAGCTATCACCATATGAGATTTGTGGCCTAAAGCACACCTGAAGAAAGAAAAAAAAAAGAAAAAAGCATACTCCTTATAGCCATCCAATTTTCATTTAAGATGTCGTAAACCTAATGTAATATATTTGATGCAGCACATGGTAGGCATACTTATTTTTCTATTGCTATGCATTTAACTAGGGAGTCATCCGAGTTCAGACTCGAGCATGGCAGCAGTCGTATCTGCCAAAAGCCCTTGGGGTCACAATTGATCAGATTATACCAAGTAAGCTCTGCTGTATTTCACCTTGTTTTTTGCATGAATGCAAACACACTGGATATGACCTTCCCACAAAGACTTCTTAAGAGCCACTCTTTTGGCTTCACTGCTTAGACCTCAATGTCAAATTACCACCGCAAAAACATCTTACACTCCCACCAATTCTAAAGAGCTTATTTACAGGGAGATAGGAAAGGCTAATGTGGCAGTGAGACACAGAACACCTAAACACAGACACCACACAAAACCAGTTTGCATGGTGGCAAGACTGTTCACGGCTGGAATATTTACAATAATGTGTGTGCAGTTCATTCTGGTGGCATCCAAAATTTTAGTTATTGCCATTATACAGTGGTACTTATGGTGATGCTGTGAAATCATACAGCTTCAATAAATAAGACATCTAAAAAATTGGCGCGTGATTGTATCTGACGTTTTCTTTGTACAAGAACATGCACTGTGAGTAGAGCTGTGAATAGCTAAATTTTGGGTGCGAACTGAATTGGAGCATTTAAGTGTGAGTGTGAATCGAATCTAATATTTTTCAAATATATCTCTAATACTTTTAGAATAGTTTTTGAATTCTTTGAAGTGAAATTGCAGATAAAAAAAAGTTGGAGACGATTCCTAAGCATATTCGTCTGAGATAGCAGCGTGAAAGTGTTTCTTTTAGCTAGGTTGATAAAGTGCTGGTGGGGTGGTGTTTCATAGTTGTTTTATCAAGAATGAGGTAATAGACCGAGTAATATTCATGTACATCATTTGGTGCAATCAAAGTGTTGCCAACCACACTTCACGTGTGAAAAGCACAGGTGCTACTTTCTCCTCTTTCAAATTCTGAGGAACCCCAAATGATATGACAGACAAGGGTGAGTTCCCCTTGAGTCCGGCTTTCTAAATCTGCCCTAACAGAAGTCAATACTATATAAGAGCATATAAAATTTGGGAAGGATGCTAAAAATCTTTGGACTCTAAATTTTTGGACTTCCTGCCCGAATATAGGGTGCAAAACAGCATTAATTGAGCCTGTACCTCTGCCAAATCTGTAATCTCCATGTTGAAATCAGTGTTTTATTGAGTCAATACCTTTGTGATCATAGCAGAGCCTGACGGGCAACTTTGTTGTGATACGAGTGTGATGGGGTGAAGCATATTAAAAATCTGAAGGGGCCACTGCCATTCAGACGTCGATTGTACTTGCCTTAGGGAAGTTGGAATAGCTTGAATAGTGAAATTCCAGTGTGAATAAAATTGAACAGCAAATACTATTCTAAAAATATTCGAAATTTCAAATATTTGCATAAACATAATTTTACAAAACATAAAAACGAAAATTTGCTGCACAATAGAGCATACTGCATAAATTATAAATGGCTTATTTTACATTTCGGCCGGAGCGGTTGCATTTCGATGGAGGGGAAATGGTATAGGCCCATGTACTGTGCGATGCTAGTGGACACCAGGTGGTCAAAACTTCCGGCACCCTCCACTACAGAATCTCTCGTAATCATATAGTGGTTTTGGAACGTAAAACTCCAAGTATTATTGATTAACTTTTATATTTACTTTGTTCTATCTAATTCATTTGTTACATGCATGTTCTTTACAACGAGGTTCAGCTGCAACACTCTCCAGAATGTACAAGGTATAGAGGAATAACGCAGAGTTTAAGGTGTATGATGGGCACCAGTAATAAAGTAGTTAAAAAAATTGCATTATCACCCACATAGACAGATTTCAAAGATACATTAAATACAAAAAGCAAATATGGGCACTCAACTGAGCACAGAGGCCTTGTATGGACACTGGAGGCATGCATATGGCCGTTCACCAGTGTGTGTCCTAAGATGACGCTGCAGGTCACAGCTGATGCGGAATCGAGCACTACACTGGGGGCATGGAAAGGGTGTATCACCGGTGTGCATTCGAAGATGCACAAGAAGTTGATTTTGGTGGCGGCCAGCAAAGTTGCACATCTGGCACCTGCACAAAGGGCAAATGTCATAAAAGGCCATGCAAAGATCTCGCTCAACTAAAAAATTGTTGACAATTTGGCAAGCATCACAGCTAAATACACCCCACATGAATGCAACTTGTGCTAGTTTCATGATTTTGCTAGCCCTAGCCACTTGCATATGAGTTTGCCCTGTGTTATGTTTGAGACTAGCGGCAAGTGAACATGGCTAGTGATTCAGGAAGTTGCTTTCTTTTTATTATCACATATGAACACACAAAAGGGAAACATGCCAGACAGTTTGAAATTTATTGCACTAAGCACTTTAAAGGGGTCATGAACCACCCCTCTGGCTTGGTGAGAAAATACACCCAGCAAATAGCAGGCAATGCTATAAACAGCTCAGCAAACACTTGCAGTTGTGCATGGCAAGGAATGTTTATAAGCACAGTGCAAAGTTGCCATCTTCTTTGTCAGCCTCTTATCATATAAAGGCTTCTGCTTAGTCTCTCTGGAGCTGCCTTCAGCTGCCTTCAGAAATCGAACAACAGGTAGGATGCCATTGGCCGACAGCTGACATAAATCAAGAGTGGCATTCAGACCAAATAGATGTCTTGCTAGAGTATGGTGCCACATGCTGGTGCCGTGCTCTATAGTCTGCTGACATTGCACAATGAGCCACACCCACACACAAGAATTACAATCGGAGAGAGTGACAACGCTTAATCATGCATGCTCGAAGCCATGATCTGTGCTGATGTAACTTCTTCCCCTTGTGCCATCGCTTCCTGTGTGCTTCATCCTAATGAGTGTGCTGGAAGCACACTCATTAGGATAAGAGAAGAGAGAAAGTGCTTAAAGTGCACGAGAAATCCATGTAACTATGCTTGTTCTTGATGGATTCTAGAAATGTTTACAGCAATAGAATCATGATACAATAAAATCAGATACTGAGGAGGTTTCACGATTACATAAAAAAAAAGTGGTTCGGAACCTCCTTCAAAGCATAATTTATATTAATAAATCTCAAGGTAGAGTATGCACTTGCAAAAGTTCAATGAAGTCAAGAGGCTTTTAAATACATTGAAAGAATAGAAGGCCGACCAAAAATTGAATTTCGTTTCAGTTAACCAAAAGTATAAATTATCAGAGTTTGAATTATCAAGAGTCTACTGTACATGCTTGTTGGGCTCGAACTTCGTGCGTTCCCCGAATACCTTATGTTACCCACCCAGCGGCCGGTGACCCCTCGCCAACAAGGAAGCAGGGTCACCGGAATGCGGGACGATGACTGTCTGCTGGCCACAAAGGACGCGACAACTCCCGTGCCGCTGTCGGGCTCAATTATGGCGCCTTACAGAAGACCAAACCAGGCTGCAGGTGGCCGGTACACGTGGAAGGTACACGTGGAAGGTACACGTACGCGTCCGCCGGACAATGAGAATCAGCGGAGGCGACGGCATTGGCGCAGGGGCCAATTGTATTGATGGCCTGTCAACCCGGCATCGCGGGAACTTTCTCGGAGGCGCTTTTCCACGACCTGGCAACACCCGTCGTCGACCATTCCGGGAACCGGTGCGAAAGAAACCCGAGCGACGGCGGAGAACCGATGAGTGGGCAAGAGGCGGTGAATCTTCGAGGTTGTGGCGAGGAGAGACACATCGGTGCGTTTTGATTGGACTATAAGAGTGGTGCGTTTTGATTGAACTGTAAGAGTGGTTGAATGGGGGGACAGGGGATAAAACCAGGGGTGCAGGGACGGTGAAGGGGAGAGAAGAGAAACGAATAAACGTCTCAATATCCAGATGATGTCGGAGCGGTCATTTCCTCAAGGTGCCAGCAGATGAAAAGTTCTCGTCTTCGGCTTCCTTGGCGGCAGCAGCAAATGTCGCGCAACAAGCGAGAGGCGAGTGGAAAGAACCAAACGGAACGTAACTCGCGCAGTCGAGCAGGATCTGCATGGCTGAACTGAGGAGGACAGCGGGGAGCGACATCGGCCGAGACTGACGACAACCACCTTGAACTGACTACCACGCTGCGGGATCAACGAAGCAAGGCTATAGTCCACCGGATTCCAAGGAGGAAGAGCGCACCGCAAGGCTACTTCAGGCGGGTACCTCTTGATTTTCTGTTGGGCGCAGGCGATGACAAAGCATTACAACTTGCGAGACAGAGAAAGGGACAACTCGGAAATGAACGGGGACAGGGCAGGAAACTTGCAGGCGTTGGGAGTCGCCGACAGCGGCACGGGGGGTCATGGTAGTGTCACGTCAGATACGGCGTCGGAACAGCAGCTAGCGCTGCTCCAGCTTCAATTAAAAATTGCTGAGGCGGAAACGGAGAAGCAGCGTTTGATGCTGGAAAGCCAGCGGCTACGAGCCCGTAATGGGGCAGAGTCCAACGAGAGCGATGACAGCGTAGCGCTTGGCGGAAGGTCAGAGGAAGACAGGCGACTGAAATTCGCAAGCTTGTTAAGGGGTGTACTGGCACCAATGCCGAACCAAGAGGCGCTTGCGCCAATGTGGTTCGAGGATGTTGAGGCAACGCTCGAGTCGTATGAAGTTTCGAGCGAATGGTGGGCCGGGCTAGTTTTGCCACAGTTGAGTGAAAGGGCACGCGGGCTGCTGTGCAGGCTTACAGCAGAGGAGCGCAAAGCTTATGTTAAGCTTAAGTCAAGCATTTTGGAGGGTCTCAGGCTTTCGGCGGCGGAGTACAAGAGGCTGTTTGCGGGATCGGAAAAGGGAGAAAGGGAGTCCTGGGATCAGCTTGCCGTACGCCTTGAGAATTATTTCGACTATTATGTCCAGAGTTCAAAGGTAGGCACGTTCGAGGAACTCAAGCAGCTAGTCGTCGCGGATCGCTTGAAAGAATGTTTGAGCCCGGAAGCGAGAGCGCACGTCATTTGTAATCAACAGGAGTCCTTTTTGCTGCCCAGTGGCGTGGCTAGGCTCGCGGAGAGATTCGAGGAGAGCGAAAAGTGCAAGGCAGCACAAAAGAAGGCAAATGTAGAGGAGTGGCAAAAGAAAGCTAAAACAGCGGTAGATACACCCACGAACGGAAACGGGAAAAGGCGATGTTTTGAGTGTAGGGGTGCCGACCACATTGCCAGAAATTGCCCCAATAAGGGTTCAGGTGCAAGGCAAGGCACTAGGCCAGCAGGACAACTAAGCGGTCCAGTGGTCGCGAGGGTGACGGCTTCTGCATTCGGGTCAGAAATAGCAATGACAGACAAGTTGTGGCAGCGTAAAGAGCAGAAACAACCCTCACTGGAAACTGTAACGCTTAAGAGCTCAGGTCGATCATTAAATGCCGTGGTAGACTCAGGAGCGGAGGTGAGCGTTATCAGAAAGGCAGTGGTACCTCAGTACGATGGTACGGGTTTGCAGATAAAATTGACGGGAGCGTTCGGGCAACAGGTAACCGCTGAGTTGGCTTACGTGCCGCTCATAGCTACTGAAGGAAGTCCTTACGTGATGTCCGAGGCGGTGCAGTCGGCCGTGCTTTGTGCAATCACAGATAAGCTGCTAGACAGCACCGACGCGCTGGTCACGCCCAACGATTATGCACAGCTTCTCGAGGAAAGGGTTAAACGTGACATAGTGTCAGACGAGTGTTCAGCAGTCGAGGAGACCGAAGCTATAGTAGAGCTGTCGGATGAGGCAGGCGAGGAGCAACGGGCGATGGCAGGCGTCATAACCGCGGAGAGCAACAGCGAAGGTTCCGAGCCGGTCAAAAGCAAACGAAAGGAGTTTCGTGAAGATCAGGAAGCAGACCCGGCTTTGCGAGATGCTTGGGCGCAGGCAGAGGCCGGAACGCATGGTACGCTAGTTCAAAACGAGCTATTGTATCATCAGGAACACCTCGCGGGTCGCATTTGCAAACAGCTAGTGCTACCATCGCACAGGCACAAAGAAGTGCTGAAAATGGCTCACGATTCACCATGGGCAGGTCATTTAGGAGAGCGGGAAACACTACAACGAGTGAAAAGCTCATTTTACTGGCCGCAGATGTCGCGAGATGTAAAGGAGTACGTAGGACGCTATAACTTGAGGGCCACAGACAAACAGTTTGTCACAGGGGACCAAGTACTATGGCTCGAGAAGGAAGGAGAGGGGAAGCTAGTGGCGAAGTGAAAGGGACTGATCACAGTGGTAGCAAAACTGCGACCGTACAGTTATTTAGATGAGCTCGAGAACGGTTCACGCAGAACCATTCACGCTAACAAGCTTCGCGCATATCACGCCCGAGTAACTGCAGTAGGAGTGATACTCGGGGCCGATCCAGAGAAGGTCAGGGCGATAAAGGAGATCCCGGCTCCCGAAACAAAGGGACAGCTTCATAGTTTCTTAGGGCTAGCCAACTATTATAGGGACTACGTGCCCGAGTACTCCAAAGTCGTTATGCCTCTGACTAACCTAACTGGCCAACGTATTCCGCAGAAATTACCTTGGAATACAGGGGCGCAGGAAGCTTTTGACAAGGTGAAAAACTATCTAGTGCAGGCGTCGGCGTTGCAGGCACCAGACCCGGGGAAAGAATTTATCCTCGCCACAGATGCATCCGATTACGCCGTGGGTGCGTGCCTGGCACAGCAGTATCTGGTGGGCAAGGAGCGCCCTATCGCTTTTCTGAGCAAGAAGCTTAGCCCGGCTCAGACCCGATGGGCCACAATAGAAAAGGAAGCTTATGCAATCATTTGGGCACTGGGGAAGTTGGATGCTTGGCTGTTTGGCGCTAAAATCAAGGTGATTACCGATCATAACCCACTCAAATTTCTGACTCTAACCACTCCGCAGAGCACTAGGCTGACACGCTGGGCGTTGGCACTACAGAAGTATAACCTGGAAATTGAACACAAAAAGGGGTGTCTGAACGCTAATGCCGACGCAATGTCGCGGTTAGTGACTCCTAACGATGACGCAGAAAAGGGACGGCGAGTTAAGCAGGGTGTATGCTTGTCAGCGCGTGCGCGCGACGGAGTCAACGAGGTACGAGTGACAGTTGGTGCCTCACGTGTCGAGCCAGTGAACATGTGTGCATATGTGGTTGTGTTTGTGTCGCATGTCATAGATACAGTGCAACACAGTTGGAGGGGAGGTGTTGGGCTCGAACTTCGTGCGTTCCCCGAATACCTTATGTTACCCACCCAGCGGCCGGCGACCCCTCGCCAACAAGGAAGCAGGGCCACCGGAATGCGGGACGATGACTGTCTGCTGGCCACAAAGGACGCGACAACTCCTGTGCCGCTGTCGGGCTCAATTATGGTGCCTTACAGAAGACCAAACCAGGCTGCAGGTGGCCGGTACACGTGGCCGGTACACGTGGAAGGTACACGTACGCGTCCGTCGGACAATGAGAATCAGCGGAGGCGACGGCATTGGCGCAGGGGTTAATTGTATTGATGGCCTGTCAACCCGGCATCGCGGGAACTTTCTCGGAGGCGCTTTTCCACGACCTGGCAACACCCGTCGTCGACCATTCCGGGAACCGGTGTGAAAGAAACCCGAGCGACGGCGGAGAACCGATGAGTGGGCAAGAGGCGGTGAATCTTCGAGGTTGTGGCGAGGAGAGACACATCGGTGCGTTTTGATTGGACTATAAGAGTGGTGCATTTTGATTGAACTGTAAGAGTGGTTGAATGGGGGGACAGGGGATAAAACCAGGGGTGCAGGGACGGTGAAGGGGAGAGAAGAGAAACGAATAAACGCCTCTATATCCAGATGATGTCGGAGCGGTCATTTCCTCAAGGTGCCAGCAGATGAAAAGTTCTCGTCTTCGGCTTCCTAGGCGGCAGCAGCAAATGTCGCGCAACAAGCGAGAGGCGAGTGAAAAGAACCAAACGGAACGTAACTATGCTCATAACTTGTGTTGTCCTCACTCTTCTGAAAGCCACACACACACTAACACAAAAAAGAATAAAAGCAGTCACCCAGAGTTTGGCTTATCAAAACTGTTAGTACCTCTTACTCCAATGAGACTACTTGACTATCCTCATTAGCCTACTCTTTACCAAACATTACATCTCTAACTTCGAGCTGTATTCTGTAGGGACGGTCATCAATGTTGCATTGCCTGGTGATATACTGCAACGAGGAGGCTGCTTGGGCTTGGTTGTTAGAGCATACTTGACAAGAAATTTTTTTTCAGTGTGCTGAATGCTTGAAGAAAAAAGGGAACAAGACAGGACAGAGTAAACTGTTCTAGCACTCTGTCCTATCTTGTTCCTCTTATTGCGATAGCAAGTATATGAACACTCTCGGCTAGATTTCACCGCTGGTGTCGGCGTTGCTGTCTCTCACCGTATATATATATATTGTTATGACCGGCATCAGTAGGCGCCATGCTGTCGCTGAGAAGCGTGGCCGGGCAGCGTTCCCACGCCTAGAACCCAGTTTTCTCGGAACCAGCGTCCCGAAATGACGGGGGAGCGGCGCTCTTTTAATCCTCAAAGAGGTAGCCATGCCCGCCAGGTATTGTCCCTGCTAGCCGGCGGATGAGACGTCGTGTCGCCACGAAGCTGTAAGCCGTTCCAGAGGGGACAACAAAGACAGCGTATTCCTTTGAAGAAACGGCGACCGCCGCCACAAAGTGCCCTGCTAATTGAGCGGACAGATTGGCGGACCGTTTGATGTCTGCTGTCCGAAGCTTGGAACCCCTCGACCAGCGACATACACGACGAGCAAGAGCCTCTCTGGCGCCACCTTTAAGTGCAGTGATCTTGACTCGAAATTGGCTGTTCACGTGCGCCGGGCATGCTCGTATCCTTCACCTGTCGTGTGTGTGTGTGATTGGTGTTCCACTGAAGAAGGAGGAGCCCGACAGGGCTTATAACGGCACCGCAGAGTGCAGGACGTCGCTCTGAACCAAGTAAAGGTTCAACCACCACGTTCGTAGTTTGTGAAGGCTCTGAACCAAGAAAAGGTTCAACCACCACGTTCGTAGTTTGTGAAGGCTCTGAACCAAGTAAAGGTTCAACCACCACGTTCGTAGTTTGTGAAGGCTCTGAACCAAGAAAAGGTTCAACCACCACGTTCGTAGTTTGTGAAGGCTATGAACCAAGAAAAGGTTTAACCACCACGCTCGTGGTTTGTGAACTCTTAACCTCATGCTGTAAATATTTGTAAATAGTGCCATAAACCTTGTTTGTTTTTCGTATCCCCATCTTGTAAGCGGTCGTTTCCTCAACCCGAAGCTACACCACGCTACCACAGCACCTGGGATCGCAACAACTGGTGATCAGCGGTGGGATCACGACAACTGGTGGCAGCGGTGGGATACGACTCAGCACCCCGAGCCGCAACAACTGGTTGGCAGCGGTTGGATTCGAAGCTACAAGTGACAACAACAGTCGGCCCAGGAGAAGCAGCTGGCTCGAGACATGGATCACGTATGGGTGAGTGCTTGGCTTTTCCTTTGAGTGAACCAGGTTCTAAAAGAGGGTTAAATTTTAGAACTGGTAGTTAACTTTGCCGAAAGACTCAGTTTCGCCGTTTCGGGAAGTTATTTTTGGAAGTAGCGAGCACTTAGTACGATCATGGACTTACGGGAGCTGCAGAAGTCAGACTTGTTGCTGTTGTGTGAGGAATTGGGGATCGATACAAAGGGTTTGGCACGAAAACCCATAATCATTCAAGCGATTAATGATTTGGGGGCTGATGATGAGGAACTAAGTGAAGAATGGGACCTCATCATCGAAAGAAAACTAAGAGCAGCTCAGATGGAAGGAAAGAGTGAACACGAAAGAGAAGGCCTCAAGAGAAAGTTTTTCAAACAAGACTATGAGTTGCGTATGAGAATGGGACCCCAGCGAGGAGTACTTCTCGAAAAGGAGGCAGAGTTCGAGATGTCTAGGTACATGCAGCCATATGAGGTATCATGGGATATGGGCCTGTATCTCAGACTCTTTGAACGAAAGTGTAGTCAACTTAAGTGTGAGCGAGACACCTGGTCTCAGAAGCTACGCACGGTTCTGCCCTGCGAGGCAGCTGGACGTTGAAGCGCGGCATTGTGAAAGCGAGGCATTAACCACTGAGCCACCCCGGAGCACATCCTTCACCGTTCAAATGCAAGCTATTTATATTTACCACTTACCGGTGCTCACGAGCATCTTGAGGGGAATTGTGTTTTCAGCATCACCAGTAAGATGGGCAATGAGCTCGTGTTGCCACATTGCGCCGCGGCGCCCGCTCTAATCACCTACGTGTACTTTGCTGAGATGGGGAGCGATGTTCCCTCATGCGCCCTTATCTCGCGGTGGCGAGGAGAGGAGTATTGTACGTCTTGGTTGGCCTTGGGCTTTACCTGGAACAATTCTGCTGTAGTTACTGGGCGCACAAAGGTCACTGCAATCATAGCAGTCTCCGTTTGTGAAAAGCGCGCACTTTTCAGACACAGCAAAGTAACAAATGAGATGCTTATTCGCATGCATCTGTACCTGTGAGTACGTTTTATGCGTCATTTGTGCGTCAGCAACGCGGGGCAAGTTTCAATCTGCTTTCTATTCTGCGGATGACCTTTCAATTTCTTGCTATCGTGTTCATTGCTTCGCCTTTGCGGCAAAGCAGTGACTTTTTTTCTTCAAGCATTCTGTACACTGAAAGAGGTCTTCCTTGTCCAATATATACAGTTAAGTCGTTTTTCCTCACATATTGCTTATGTCCCCTACAAGGCTTCTTTTTTATGCACGGGCCATACAGAGGTCAGCATGGTTGTGCAGCAGGGTGAGAGTAGTTTGACGGGTAGTACGTACAAGTGTAGTTCACACTGTTATACCTACTAGTTAAAAGTGAGCCTACGTGTGTAACATGAGGTTCAGGTTTTCTTTTCTTTGTTGTGTTCGGGAAGTGGTCTTCACGTAAAGCAGAGTTCAGCAGAACTGTTCCATGGACGCCTTCCTGTTGCCCAGAATGCAGCTCAGTTCATGAGACAATATTTGCAAACAACATAGGCTTGCATTTCTGGCAGCAGCTAGCTCAATTGCTATGGTGAGTTGAACTTCCACGGTTCCACAATGTGTTACATTTACATGCTGTTGGTTGTATAGTGTAGCAAGCAAGACATCTATAAAGAAGGTGCAAAAGAATGCTCTTTTGTTGGTTAAGCTACTCAGTACAATGTCCCTTTGTTGATTAAGCAGAAAAGATCCCAGAATCTTTAACAAACAAAAGCAAGCACAGAGCAGATGGGTTTTATTTTTCAGTTTGGTAAGAAAACTGCATTAAGTGTGCCAGCAAAAGCATGAATGAAGAGACTTATAGACATGTTGTGTAAGCCACCACACGGAGAAATATGGCTGCAGCAAACAAAGTGAGCCATATAGACTGAAATTGATCCTCAGTGACTACAGCATTATCGTTCAACTAGGAGGATTGGCAAGATTTATGTACACATGCGTAGCCTTCAGGAAATCAAACAGCCTTTGTTTCACAAAAATGAGCTGCTTTAGACCGACAGATCCAAATGCACAAGAATAAGAGATACAAAATAGGACTGGAGAGTCGCGAGAATTATCACTACCAAGAGTCTGCAGGGCCAACCCTAGTGCCTCTAGAGCGAACAGTCTCTAGTGAACTCTTCTTCACAAGACCTCATTCGTTTAGCCATTATGACTTGCTAAAAAGGTCAGGTGTAGATTGCACTAGTAGCACAAAGCTGATAGTTTGCCGTGACCGAGCATGGGTAGCAGTGTATGGGCAGCGAGCAAGGAAGGGCACAGCTGTGCCATAATGACTTCCTGGCACATGTGCAATAATGCATAGCTGGCGGCACAGCCGTGTGTTCGTCAGGTGCAGCAACTCGCGAGTGCGAAAGAGCGCGCACCTGCGTCGTAGGTTTTTAGGCAATGCGAGGTTACTTCACCACTTCACAGAGTTTTTTGATCCGCGGTGATAATTGAGGCCTGCTTAAACAGCTCCGCTGTTAAAAGGTCTGTGCGCTCCCTCTTCCTATAATTTACATTGCAGCTATTAGAGTGGACACTGAAAAGACCTCACCAGGATAGTGAAAGGTGACCACACACTTTTTATTCAACAGGAATTCAGAAATTCTTTGGGCTTTGGCCTGTCCACAATGCCTTACACTCATGCCATACTAATTTCTTGTGCTTATTAATAAATAGTTCCTGAAAATTATGCAACCTGATTTGTTGGACACAGGCTACATTCCACAATGATGATGAACATTTTTTCTTTCATGTGATGTTACTGATTGTTTTCCTTTTTTTTAGCAACATGCTAGCTGAGCCCATTCTATGTTATTTACTCTCAGTGTGGGAACGTTACTTCCCAGGCCACCGAAAATGTGTGTTTGCATATTGTGTTACAAGGTGTATGAAGAAAAATGCATCTGATGTTCGTTAACGAGGTCACAGCTGCATTTCTTGTGGCTGCGCACTCTGCTGCCACTGGAGGCTGAGCGTGTGCATATAGCAGCACAGCAGTGCTTGAGTGGCAACAGCTGACATAGCTTTGCGACTTGCCTAGTTGAAATCTCTGATGGTCAGTAGTGCCTTGAATAGTGTAGAGTCAACAAAGTCTGTGTACTTAAAGAAGCCCTGAAACACTTTTCCAAGAAACCATGGAATGAATTCACTGAAAGAGCTTATTGAGTTACTAATTCAATGTCGCAAAAATTTTAAGAATCCGTCCAGTGCGAAGGAGTTTCAAAAGTTTGTCGCATGCCGCAATTGCATTCTCTCTTCTCTCGTCCCGACGAAAGCACTGAAAGCTAAGCAGAGAGGAATGGCAAGAGTAAAGAAACTACGCCACCCACGCCTTGTGACCTTGAGCACTTTTTTTCTTTTAATGCGGGCCTTTTTCAGTGTGATCGCGCGCGCACGCGTGGACAAGTCGCGGCTTTCTGCGGCGATCTCTGCAAAGAATGAGTGCGCCATGTTCAAATAAGCCAAAGGCTGATAGATGAGCTTGCTACGCATGATTTTTGAGCGTCTTCTGTCATTTGTCGAGAGAAAAGAAAGCAATTTTTGGCTGGCTGATAATTTATTGTGAATTCCAGGCCGTGTGCTGTGCTATAATATTTGGCTCGCGTGTTGTCGGGAGCCTCTACTACTGATAGGCAGCGTTTTCTGACCATGCTCAAAAAGTGTTGCAGGGCCCCTTTAAGAAGCAGTTTATGCCAAGACACTGACCTGTATGGTTTGTCATCAGTGTGTACTCGCTGATGCATCTTCAACGTCCAACTGTCAGCTGCAGCATAATCACCTGCACGTATCACAAAAGCCCATCTGTAGTGATCTGTCCACCATTGAGCGTAATAATGCTACAAAATCCAAAAGAAAGAGAACTGCGACCCTTCATGTTAGTCATTTAAGTGGAAAAAGAGCAGAGAGAGCAGTTATCATGTATTGTTATGTGCTACCCTTACTAAGCATTCCCTGTGTCTTACAAGCAAAGTCAGCATGCTTGTTAAAGCAGCTTACATCATCCATAAAGGGGAAAGAGAAAGTTAGGCGGGCCGATGAGATTAAAAGTTTACGGCTCTAACGTGGCAATGAAAAGCACAAGACCGGGTTGATTGGGGAATCATGGGAGAAGCCTTTGCCCTGCAGTGGGCGTAGTCAGACTGATGATGACATCATTTTTATGAAAATTACTATGCTCGTCCTCTAAACATATGATTTACAATAAATGCTTGATGATTTTGATTTTACAGCATCATAAAAAAAATAAAAACACTGTACTACATTAATGTTGAATTACCACATAAAGTGAGTCAGGTTCTTTCATCATGGATACTTTCCGAAATGGGTTTTTGAGCCCACCTTGTGTGTGAAAAAAGTTATTGGTAATTGAACGCTGTCACACTTCCATGTGCACGTGGCTTTTTCCTTCTATAATTTAGATCCGGAGCCCTGGGCTATGGTGTTTCTCACAATCGTATCGTGGTTTTGAAACGTTAAACCCAACAATTATTATTATTTCATAAATTATAATCTGCACAGGAAGGGGCGTTGCAATGATAACATAAACGATTTTTGCAAAGACCTGCCAATCAAACTGAATTTTTTTTTTATCAGTCTGAGATCAAGAGTGTACAATGCGACTCTCCAACATACTGTTTTCCCCCAGCTTTCTCTCAAAAGCAATGGTATTAGAGCAATGAAGATGGTTCCTCTCTATTAGTGATAATATCTTTTACAGCGAAAACTGTAATCAGATCACAACAGCAACGGCAGTAGGGCAGATGTCCCCTGTCGCCACCAGTGTCCGTAACAGCTATAGTGTGAAATAAGAAAAACATCAATTGGAAAAAATTCTACAAGCCTCGGCCACTCTTGCTGACTATAATCATGAAAAAATCACAAACAAATCATTAGCACAGCGGGTAAAGTTTTGTTCCTTCAATGTCGATTTTTAACATGAAGTGATGGCGTCAGCCTGGCCGATAGATACCTTTGGTAGTTTTTCTTTCTATTTGCTGCAACCCATCACCAACCCAGCCATCAGTAAGCGACCCTCTGTGCTCTCGGCCATGGCTCTGGTGAATATAATGGTGTTTGAGGCCCTTATATTTAACAACCAAAGCAGTTTTCAAACCACAGCAAGAGCCTATTTTAGTGCAGTAGTTATACACTGCCACCAATGACGGTGTCCGTAACAGCTATTTCGAAAAATAAGTAAACAATGTAATAATTAGAAAAATGTTCTAGAAAGGGACCGGATTCGAACACAAGCCCTCAGCGTGGCAGTCAAATATTCTACAGCAGAGCATCACTAGTGCTTTAACTCTTTCATTACCACGCCTATACAAAACGGTTACCAGTGATTGATGCTTTGGATCGCTGATTTTGACATGTTGAATTTGTTTCTCATGCACTCAGCACATTGTAGTAGTTAGTCCAGCTACTCAATTTTTAGAATAAATTTCAGTTTGCCCGTTTTGCCGACATTGTGAATTTTGACAGACCTTTGCGCGAACCACTGCGCGTGTGTTGTGATACAGTAACATCAAAGTTCTGTCATCAAAAGAACCTTTACAAGTCAAATATCAAACTGTTTTATTCTGTTCTAATCTATCAACTATTTTATTTTATTTTATTCTAAAAAAAACTGAGGTGTCAGCTTCACAATCTTACAGTGTTGAGTAGCATTATTTGCCAGAAATTTATGCCAGCTATTGAGTAGATAGCTGTTGCTAGGAAACAGAAAATTTATTTCATAAAAAATATTTTCAAAAGTACACCGCATGTATAAAGTGTGGAGGTGGCCTTCTCAGTCAATTTCTAGCAGCTTTAGTTTCTTCTGTATCGATATATCAGACGCAGGGCCGTATCTAGTGTATCTAGTGTCACTATACTCGCTCCTATAGCGTCGTTGTCATGCATGCATGGGTGCCCACCTGCACTGCAAAAAATATGCACTGCTCGAAGCTGTCTTGCAACCGCACCTGGATTAAGTGAGGATGGGCTTTGAGTCTAAGGATCACAGCACCTCAGCTTCAAGTTTTATGGTGACGATGTTTTGCATGAGCCTGAGACATCTGCAGCCGTTCATGGGTTTTTGTTTACGGCCTCAAGTTGTCTGTTCCACCGCAAGTACATGGCTGCTGACCTTTGTCCACAATCTTATAGGTATACTCTGGTTACTCGTCGCTGGGGCACGGTGTGCTGGCGCCGGCTTCTGAGCTTCTCCTGACAAGAAGGCCACCGGGGCACGTCTTGGCCCTGACTACGGAGCAGTGCAAAACATTTCAGAACTGTGTGGGATACTGTATTTTTTATAATACGATATGCAATACGATATTCCTTTGCAAAAAATGCAAAGGAATATGCTTGGATGCATACATTAGAACGTCAACCATTACAGACTGAGGTGGCTCACAGAGAGAGGTGATGCTAGAGGAAATAACGAAGCTCATTGGACATCTGATTTATAGAGGGGTTATTCACATCATGGGCATCCATTTATATTGAAACTCCTGCAGGCTCTTATCGAAAAGAAAAAAAAGAAAAACAAAATTTACAGAGAAAACTCTACGAGTTCACTTGTGTGTCATGAAAAGCAAGCAATGCTTCACCGGATGGCACAAGCGAAAAGGCAGCACCTCGTTTCTGATTTTCTTTGTCTATGTAAATACAAATATTTTGTACAACAAATTTTTTTTATAGTGTTTTAGGGTAATTTATCTTCAAAATGTATATTTTAAAATTTCTTTGTTTTTAAGATTTGTGAATATAGTACAGTGTTTCTTATTGAACTGCTTACCAGGTGGCAACCTAATATTACACTTTCAACATTTTTATTCATTCCAACATATTTTTGTTTCTCTCCAATATATATTTTTTTAAAACAGTGTTTCATTTTGCCAAATTTGGTATGTTCCAATGCTTGCTGCAGTGTTTTTCAAACTGGCAAACACTATCTTTCCGAGACAAATGAAAAATAACCATTTTCATGTGGTAGTGAAAAAGTTAAACTCCTTTGCATAAACACCCTACACAGGTGTCATGTAGGGCATGGAATTGTGTTAACATACGTAATATAGCATTATGGAAGAGTGAAATAACAACCAGGTGTCACACAAGCCTAATTGTTTAACTAGCAGGTTGTTGAATGCTTCTAACCCCTTATAAAACACTCAGCCATAATTCATAATTCTTCATTGTCATCACCAGATGCAGCATGAACAAGGTCCACATAATGCATTAAATATGTGTAGCGGGTACCTCGCTTATTTGTAGAATGACAAATAATGGGAGTGGGTGCTTCCCTACCTCATGAAAGTAATGACGGTCTATAGCGCAGTGGGTACCTTGCATGAGTACTTTTATTAGCTGCCCCAAGAGAGTTTACAATGAGCTCTAGAAAAAAATAATTTTTTAGCTTTCGCTGTGACTGTCCTGTGCATTCTGTGCAGGCATGGTGATTTTTGTTATTTCTGCTGGAGGCACTGCTAACTCACAAGTTAAAGGTCAAATTCCTGTAAAAAAGATTTTAATATAAGGAGAAAGCAATTTTACTGCGTTGATTTTACTAAGGTTCAATTGTATTTAATATTCTGAATACCGAGGGAATGCAAGCTGAGGAAATGTAAGCGAGGTGACTTACACTGGCTGCAGGTGAAGGGTTTTTCTCCCGTGTGCTTTCGCTGATGACTTTTCATTTTGTCTGATCGGCTGAATTCTTTCAAACACTCAGGACACTTGTAAGGCTTTTCTCCTGTATGAATGCGACTGTGTCTTTGCAAGTCCTTTTTATATCGGCCAGCGAAGCTGCATCCTGGATGGCTGCACTTAAACACAGCAGAAACCTCTTTAGGTCCATGTTTTTTCGATGCACCTGCATAAAAGTTAACGAAATGTACAATCAAAGAAAACTTCGCTCCTCTTGGTGCACAATACAATGTGTAGAAATTGCCATGTGAAGCTGATAAATACTGCTTGGATACATTTTAATGAAAACAGGATGGCGAGTTGCTATAACCATCAACACCAAATACACTGTACAGTGTCAAAGGGAAAAAGGTAGCAGCACAAGGGGTTAGGTAATGTTCCATGAATAACGAGGCACATTTACTGTATACTAGATACATAACAGTGGTTCATTGATGACTGATTCATTTATACCCCGAGCGGAGACAGATCTCAGTCCTCTTCTTCAGGCTCACATGACCATGGCCCAAGAAACTGTCAATATACATGTAGCATAATCCCCTGTGGCAGAGGCGCAGTCTTGGCACTTGAAG
The DNA here is from genome assembly GCF_043290135.1 of Rhipicephalus microplus. NCBI lineage: Eukaryota > Metazoa > Arthropoda > Arachnida > Ixodida > Ixodidae > Rhipicephalus > Rhipicephalus microplus. The sequence goes on from NC_134710.1 coordinate 173,730,113, forward strand.
ATGTGAATGTCACTGAGAGAGTTGTACAACTTCGAGCATGTGATGTGTATCGATTTGCTGGCCTGTAGGGTGGTTCAAAGTGATGAGGGGTCAGGAACTATTTCGTATGTATTGAGATTTAGCGTACGATGCCCTCGGTATAAACTTGCATATATAGAGAGTAGTTTTTTTGGCAAATCAACATGACAGGTTGTAGACAACAGCAGAACCGAAGAACCAGGCGAAAAGGGTGCACCTTGGTGTCGATTGTACAAACGCTGTTGGTTCTATTGAGAGGTCAGAAAATGAGTACGGGCTGTTTTCCGTGCAAGAGCAGCCAGGGTGACAGTGTCAAGGACATATTTTCTAGTCGGTGCTGAATGAAATGGAGCGGCTGTATCTAGGGGCAATGTTGGTTCTCAGCCGAACAACAGGAAAGATGGCGACAAACTGGCAGTGCCATGGCGCAAAATGTGGTACGCAACTGTCATGTACCGTAGAGCAAGGTTCAAGTCGGAGTGGTCTGAAGAGACATACTTGACAAGCATGTCTTCAAGTGTTTTGTTCAGATGATCTGTGAGGCCATTTGTCTGTGGAAGGTATGACATAGTGAACTACTTTGTTTTATATGACTGCAGGATGTCCGCTATGGCTTTTGATAGGAATGTATGACCACGATACGCAAGCAGCCGCCGTGGAGCTCCACACTGCAAGATCACATCGTGCATTAGAAAATCAGTGACACTTATGTCCAAAGCTATCCACCTGTTGCCAGAAGAAGACCAGGAAAAAGGGGTCAAGTAAGTCTAAGACAATGCAAAAGACCAGTTCTGACGAAATGTTGAATAAATAAAGGCACCTGGAAGGAAGTGCTGATGGAGTTTTGCAGTGCTGACATTTCTCATGCGTTGCAACGTATCTTTTGAAGGAGGCTGCCAGCCCTGGCCAAAAGCAGCATCGGCAGATCCTGTCATATGTGCGTGACATACTAAGAAGATTGACAGTTATGAGGTCATGAATTTTGAGGAGAACAGTCGAGCAGAGGTGTTTTGAAATAGCAACATACCTGCCAAGTTCAAGTATTTTGAATCCAGAAGATTTCTGCAACAGGGGGGGGGGGGGGGCTACAATGAATTATTCTTCTTTTTGTTTTTTTTTGGCACCAAAAAGAACCCAAGGACAAAAAACAAAAAATACATTGCAAAAAACAAGAGGGGGTGGGGCAATCAATCGCAAGTGCCATAAGCATTGCGATCTTAGAATTGCTTGGATTGGCCGAACACATGAGGGTAGGGTTTCCCGCTAAGATGAGAATCTCAAAGGATCAACACAACTAGAATAATCTGTTTTCATAGAAAAAAACTTGCGTATGTCTTCCTGGGACACACGTTAACGGTCGGGACGGCGCAGCTGACTGCCACAAAAGCGCGGGTCAAAGCCTTGCTCAATACTAGATTCTTTAGAAAGGAACACCAAAACGCATCTGGCCTTTTTTTACGTATTTACTGCCTTTAATCTACTGCTGCCTTAGCCACGTGCCCTCAGAGCTCATAGATCGCTATCGTGTCGCTGTGACCATGATTATGTTCGCGGCGGTTGCGGCAAATGGTAAATCCTTTTTCAATCCCCGTGCGCTTAGCTGCACACGCACCTTCAAAACTAAGTTGTTTTATGCCATCTATGATCGCATTTGCCGCGGTTTTGTCCGGGAGTTTGTGGAAAGCAGCGTTGCTTTGACTGGTTGAGTGCTGGACACACGCATACTTTCGGGGTTCTGGCAGTTACGTTGTCGCCATACATGATCGTGTCAAGAACGACTGCGGTTTCATCCACAGAGGTTGTGGCAATGACAATCACATGCACTGTAGAAGACAGTGCATGTGCCGATCACACGCGTACTTCCAAAGCTTCGGGTATGTTGCTCTCAGCCTTAGTTTGACCGTTTTTGTTCTAAAGTTTATATCACCCGCTGCGATTATTTGAACTTAGGCCCAATGGACATAATAAAATTTGGCTGGGGAATTTCGCGAATTCATATCTGCCGTGGTTTCAAATCACCGAGACTCTACTGTACGTTTAGATGAATGCCTCTTAAATTCATTTATAATAAAATATAGTAGGTTCCAAAAGCCTGGAGCGAACTGAGCTGCTTTTTTGTCAATGCAGCCAGATCACGCACAGAAATTTAGATTTCCAGGAGATTTTCAGGACAACCATATAAACAGAAGAAACAGCCGAAATTTGGGAGTTTCCCGGCTAATCCGGGAGGCTTGGCAGGTATGTAGCAAGAAGCAGGGCTGGGCCATTTGGGTGAAAGTTGTGGTGGTATAGTGCACCATTTCGGATGAAAAAACGTTATCAGACCAGTTGGAACATGATGATTCAAAGTGGTAGACGATAATATGCTAAGTCCACAAGGATGCATCATGGCATTGCTTGTCGGCAGAGTGGATCAGCTGAGAAACAATGAAGACGCAAGGATTAGCGCTGGTGTCAAAGATAGTGCTCAATTCATCGATGGGTATACAGCGCTGAGAAAGTCCTGTGCCCACACTTTTAAAGATAGCTTTTCCAGTCAAGTGCAAAGATTGCAAGATGCAGGATACCCTGTTTCCATTGTTTCATTGGTACGCAAAAAGCTGTTGCAGCAGGTGAAGAAAAGATTCCAGGAATCAGCAGATCAAGAAAATTTGGCAAAACATGCAGTCATTCCGTACAAGCACAAGTTGGCCCAAGGGCTCAAGAACATTGGGAACAGAATCGGTGTCAATATTGTGTTTTCTGCCAAAAGTAAGCTTAGTGGAATGTGTCCCATGGTTAACAAGACTCTCGATGCAAGAAACGCAAAATTAAGAATAAACAGAAGTCCCAGAAGTATGTTCATCGTAAATGTGGCATTGTGCACAGAATTCCGTTCTCGTGTGATAGAACGTATATTTCACAGACGGGACGCTGTATTAACACTTGACTGAGGGAACACAATCCATCTTTGAACAATGTGGCTAATTCTAATTTAGCTATGCACCATTGATCATGTAGGTGCTCCCCTGTTTTCACAAGCAAAGATAATTTACAAGAATTGGCATCAGATTAGCCAGGAGGTAATAGAAGCCTATCATATTGTTAAACAAAAAGATAAGTGTGTAAGCCAAGATTCAGTCAATTTGTCTGAGAAGGAATGTGATTTTCTGCGGCAGGTTTTTTCATGAATTCATCTTACTGATACAAGACTGCAGCGGCAATCTATGTCACGTGTACCTGCATGTTGCGTATCTGTACGTGCAATTTTCAATAAACCATTCAGTTGCTAGTAAGTACTTGTTGCATGTGTGGTTTCTTCTCTTTTCAGTCTACTCATTTTACTGTTCAATGCTACATTAAAAATGCTTGTTCGTTTCTGTTACAATATGTGAGATTAGCCCTTAATCGAAGAAAAGCTTGACGTACTTGACTTCTTTTCCATCTAATGGCAAAATAGAGGTAGACACTTGTCGTCAGGTGCCTAGCTAAAAATTTTTTTTGAGGGGGGGGGGGGGGGGAAGGGGAGGCACAGCTTTGATTTCGGGAGCACCACTCCCTTAAAATGGCCATTTTTCGCTCTGTATGCCATGGCGAAAAAAAATTGATGGAGAAGGGTGGCACGTGCTTGGTGTGCTGTTCCCTGGCTACACTCCCTCTTGTCCTCAATGACTGGCACCAAATGTAAATACGGATGTCTCACTGTGCACACTTTTGAGATGTCGCTCCTTCATCATCATTCGAGTCTGAATTGTAAGTAAATCCTTGTCTGACAAACTGACATCCAATGAATCAGATTCTGATTTGCCACTTGGGGAATAGTCTACATTGGAAGAATCACCGCTTGACTCACTAGCAACAGAGAAACTGGTGCACACTTCCATAGCATAAGTGAATTGCGTGAGTGTGCACACAAAAGAAAACTGTATGCTTGTGTGCCTGTCCGCCTAGAAAGCAAAACGAGTGCAAATGCTATAATAATCTTTCGTCTTATTACCAACGAGACAGAGTTAGTTTTTTTCGAACCTCCGAAACAGGCAATGCAACCACGGCGGCATTGTTTGTGTAATTGAGGGCCACACAAAAACAAATGTAATTGCACTTTGGGCAGCAATAAATGAGACAGTAACCCTTTGAAAGATAGGAAACTAGACAGTTGTCAGCTTCGTGGGCACGAGAAGTGATAACCATGGGAAGGGCGAAACCGAAACCAACCACATTATGCAGGCGCTCGGATGCCACTTTGGATAAAAAAAAACAACTGAGAGACATTGACACATGAAAAAAAATTCACGTATTGCCTAAGTGTGGCAGCACATGCCAAGCAAGAGAAATGATAAAAAAAGACTTGCATTAAACATAAAAGCAATGATGCACATGTACAGTATAAACCCTCAAAGGGTTGTTAAAAAGAAATTCATGCCACGTAAATATGGACAGAACTTGGGACACAGCCCAGACAAGAGCAAGGCATTTATGCTCTGTAACTGAGAGCTGTGCTCTGCAGGTGTGAGGGCAGCTAGGATAGGTGATAAAGCAGTCGTGTCCCTGTTAGCATTGGGGCTCTCATGCATCTGATCCCCTTCTTCAAACTTTTGTGGGAGCATATTAGTCAATTTGACCAATGCAGGCAGTGCTGTCAAAATTGTGATGCGGTCTAAAAAAACGTGGCTGATCTCTCTGTCATAGAAATCCGTATACCACGAAGGTAAAAGGCGTCTTCACAGAGGTATTTGAGCGCTTATTGTGCATTGTTTTGTCACAAGGGCGAAGAAATGAATGCTATAGCAACAAATTGTAATGTTGTACACAGAATGGCAAGCAGCTTGAAAATTACGGCATCGCTCCTCAACCCGATTAGACACATGAAACTAACATACACAAGACGAGCGCAAACTAACAATGGTCACAGCTCAACACTTGAAGCGTGTTGCTCAAACACTAAGAAGGCCGCATGAAATGAACGCACAAGTATACACAAGACGAGCACAAACTAACAACAGTCAGAACTGCCATTTTTTTTATGTGTAAGCAGTGTGCTCCTCTCAAATGCGGCTGCTGCAGTGAGTGAAGTGACGTGTGTGCATTCAATAACTTGCAAGAAAACTTTGAAGTAAGAGCACAAGACGTACAAACCACCTCCATCACAAGATAAGCGCATGCACACAGGTGATTATGTCCTGTAAGGGCATGCACGTTTCACAGCTCATGGGGTGACAACCTCCTAAGTGCACCCTCCGTGCCCTTCGCTCCATCTTGCTAGTGATAACAGGAATATGCTGAAGCCATTGAACTCCGAATACCGCCTATGGCAAATTGTGCATTTAAATCGCTCGCCATTAGTAAGCTGAAGAACATACGCTGCGTGGCTGAGTAGGTTCACACAGCGTGCTCTGGTCTGGCTGCACACCTGATGCATCGATGGCGCTTCGATTGACGCTTCCTGACCGTTTACTATACGAAGCAATATAAAATATATAGAACACACAGGAGCGAACACAGGCACTTTTATACAAAAAACAGATATTTAAGCTCTATAATTCAATACTCTGAAATCTACCCAATACTACTATTTGAAAGTGCATCAGCACTATATAAAATTTACTAGCTTCAAAAAGAAAAGGGTTCGGCTAGTGTAAACGACCTCACCGAATTGTAGTCGGGTGTTTTTTTTTTTGTACGCTTGTTATAGCGAGAGAGCTACTAGTGCCTATGCGAAAGGGCTGAATTTCACCATTAAGTGGCATTTATTGCATGAAACGCCGCAACGACAACTCGGAACAAAACACACTGTATGTCGACGCACGAAGTGACACTACGATGAGGAGGCCAGCCTTGTGCAAGGCGTCATGACTAGCTGACAAACACTTATGATGGATCTTAAATGTAGGTGAAGATACAAGAACGCCGTTTAGGTAACAAAGGCATGCCGACCATTTGAGCCCTTGTATTTATTATAGCTATTTACAAAGGTAATTGCTAACAAAGTAAAAAAAATATTAGAATTCAATCAACCAAAGGAACAAGCAGGATTTCGAACAGGCTACTCAACAATTGACCACATTGATACTATCAATCAGGTAATAGAGAAATGCTCAGAGTATAACCAACCACTATACATAGCATTCATAGATTACGAGAAGGCGTTTGGTTCAGTAGAAATATCAGACGTCATGCAGACACTGTGGAATCAGGGCGTAGATGAAGTATATAAACATTCTGGAAGAAATCTACTGGGGATCAACAGCTACCATAGTGCTTCTTAAAGAAAGCAACAGAATACCAATCAAGAAGGGTGTAAGGCAGGGGTACACAATCTCCCCAATGCTATTTACCGCGTGCTTACAGGAGGTTTTCAGAAGCCTAGAATGGGAACAGTTAGGGATAAGAGTTAATGGAGAATACCTTAGTAACCTGCGCTTCGCCGATGACATTGCATTGCTGAGTAACTCAGGGGACGAATTGCAACTCATGATTACGGAGTTAGACAAGGAGAGCAGAAAGGTGGGTCTTAAAATTAATTTGCAGAAAACGAAAATAATGTACAACAACCTCGGAAAGGAGCAGCGCTTTGAGATAGGTAATAGTGCACTTGAAGTTGTAAAAGACTATGTCTACTTAGGGCAGGTAATAACCGCAAAGCCGAACCACGAGATTGAAGTAACTAGAAGAATAAGAATGGGGTGGAGCACATTCGGCAAGCACTCTCAAATTATGACAGGTAGATTGCCCCTATCCCTCAAGAGGAAGGTATAGAACAGCTGTATCTTTCCAGTACTTAGCTACGGAGCAGAAACCTGGAGACTTACAAAGAGGGTTCAGCTTAAATTGAGGACGACGCAGCGAGCAATGGAAAGAAAAATGGTAGGTGTAACCTTAAGAGACAAGAGAGCAGAGTGGATTAGGAGACAAACGGGAGTTAAGGATATCATAGTTGAAATAAAGAAGAGGAAATGGACATGGGCCAGGCATGTAGCACGTAGACAGGACAACCGCTGGTCATTAAGGGTAACTAACTGGATTCCCAGAGAAGGGAAACGGGTTAGGGGGAGACAGAAGGTTAGGTGGGCAGATCAGATTAAGAAGTTTACGGGTATAAATTGGCAGAAGCAAGCACAGGACCGGGTTAACTGGCGGAACATGGGAGAGGCCTTTGTCCTGCAGTGGACAAGTCAGGCTGATGATGATGATGATGATGATTTATTATAGAATCCATCATACTCGTGAACATGGCCGGAGTTTTGCATAGACCAAATGACATAACCTTGAATTGGTACAGGTCATCAGGAGTGATGAACACAGTCTTTTCTTGGTCTTTTTCATCCCCAGCAATCTGCCAATAATCAGAGTGAAGGTATACTGATGAAAAGTATCATGCACTGTGGAGACAATCAACAGCTTTATCAATTCAAGGTAAAGCGTAAACGTCTTCATTTGTAACTAGGTTTACATGATGGTAATAAATGCAGAAATGCCACACGTCATTTTTCTATTTAACAAGCACAATGGGTGATGCTCAAGAGTTCGATGAGTTCTCAATAACACCTTTTGCTAGCATCTTGTGCACTTAATTTTGAATAACCTTATGCTCTGGAGCCAATTATAATATGGTATGCAGTGAATCAGAACTGCACCCCTAATGTTTATGCAGTACTTTCTAAGTGAAGTACGGTCTAGTGGTAGAGTATTGAATATGTCACGGTAGGAGGTCAAAAGGCAACAAAGTGTGGCTGATTGCTAAGGTTTGAGGTACAGGGTGATCATGGGGCATAATGTGGTGTCAAAGCATGCAGCATGTTTCAGCTGACATGAAAAATTTGAGCATTAGACTGCCACAAACGTGATGACATGATCACCTGTTAAGGACTGCAGTACGGCAATTGAGATGCCCTGAGGTAGCACTTGCTTTCAGAAACTGAAATTGATAATTGGGAGATATATCAGGCTAGAGACTATGGCTACAATGGAATGTCACACAGTGATGTTGTGCACCCAGAGGTCATCAGGAATAGGCATGATATCATAGTCACTATCAAGCATGAGTGAAGGTGTTACCAATTTTACTAATTGTTGTATCTTGCTTATAGTTACTTCAAGTTTGCTTTCAGTGTATAGGTTGGCAACACTGTGTCCCTGTGCTTAGATATATTTGTGGAACATCTATTAAAGAGGACACCATGCAACACGCAACCGGCGTGTGCAAGTAATATCACTTCATTATAATGACGATGAGTTCCCAGGAGATACCTATCCACGCTTACCCAATAGGCTTGGCCAGCATCGCTCCACGAATGCTGTTCCTCATAATGCAAGATTGTCTCGTGCAGTCATGGCTCTGATGTCACAACACGTTTAAGGCCGCCCTGCTGGCATTTGGCACTTCAAAGTTCTCCTCAGAGTGATGCAAGGCTTTTCTGCATTTTTTGGGACCCTGAGGTCAAGGTATTTTCAACACCCTGTGTTTTACAGACAGCAGAAAAGGCAGAGAAAGAAACCACAGCTATGCCCAGTGTGCATGATCCCGAAAAGTGTCACTTTTTTGCACTGCCGTCTCCGAATTCACAGTGTGTGCTCACACTTTCCATCATTGTGATAAGGCAGCTATGCATGGGAGCCGTTCCCATTTTAAGAGTGTCGTTTATCAAATTTGCTGCAACCCATGAATTCTTTCCATTGCTTCAGATGCAGTTTTAGCCAGCATCACGCTTCATAACAATGCTACCCAGCTAAAGAAAAAAAATGCTTCTTTTGTGTCCATATTCAAAATGTTAGCAGCCAGGAATAGTCCCAAACAACTAACTGCCCACGAAGTTTCAGTTGATAGGCTGTTGTCGGAAAAAACTGTACAGGTTTCTGTGGTTCAACAGCCTCTCGAATTTGGAATTCACATTAACGTTCAAGTCAGGAAAATCACTTTGAAAAAAAGAGTTAGTCGATTCTGGCTCTTCTGTTTCCATTCTTTCAGGGAAGGTGTTTGGCCAGGATTTCCCTTCTTCCTGTTTCTCGTGTAATGCTTTTAGGTTACAATCAAACCTTGATATAATGAACACAGATATAGAAAATTAATTATTAGGATAAAGTGAACAAATATAGTCTCGCAATATATGCAGTGTTAGAAAAAACATTTCTAACACATTTTGGATATAACGAACTTATTTCTTGTAAGATGCAACTTTGTTATAATGAGGTTTGAGTGTATTCCAAAAGACGACTTTTGGTTTACGCCTGCTTTTCTAATTCTTCTAAAATCTCTAATTCTTCTCAATTATGCTGGTGAACTTTTAAACATTGATGATGTCATTGTTTTTGGTAAATCAGCTGAAGAACACCTGAAGAACCTAGAGACAGTGTTACAGCATATTAAAGACGCAGCAGGTCTGAAGCTGAACATTAAAAGTGTGTTTGGAATTCAAGAGCTTGAGTTCTTGGGCCACAAGGTGACACCTTGCAGTGTTTCACCACTGCCACTGCCAGGGAAAGGTAGACATGATTGTGTACACTGTTACAACCGGCGCCTGGGTCAACGAGGGAGCAGCGTTCTTTCTTCGTGAACTAAGCGCCTGGGTCAATGAGGGAGCAGCGTTCTTTCTTCGTGAACTAAGTCACCGAAGGGCTGACGGCCTAATTTCTGCCGTGTACTGTCCTCACTAGTCGAAAAGTGAGGCACCATGCCGTCAGATGCCATGAACAGTTCTTCGAGACAATTACAAAGGTTTCCGCAGATGCAGCATCTTCCTTGAAAGAGACAGCGGCATCAGCCCCGATGACAACTCGCCCTGCTAATTGAGCAAGCAGTTCGGTGGACCCTTTTTAGCTTAGTGGTGGCGGCCCTTTTTGATGCACCTTGTCGTCTGAGCGTGGGACCCCTCCCCCAGCGGCACTCACACGATATGAAGGAGCCCTGTTGGTGCCCAATTGCAGTGCAGTAACCATGCCGCAATAGGTGACATTTGCCTGGGCGAGTGTAGGCATCCCCCTCGCAAGTTGTATATGACATGTGATTGGACAATGCAATCTGCACCGTTTCCTCATTCTAGGGATGTGGGGAAAACATACTACTCTTCATAACGAGCCACCCAGCTCATTCAAAAGAGCTCGCCATGTACAGAATGTAAATAAACGCTCTGTTAAGTTCACCTTCCTCCTGCCTCAGCATCTTCCTCCGGAGTCGCCGGTGCCCCAAAGACCAATTTCATATGTTTATTTTTCACAGCCAAATAGACAGATCAAGCGGTTCAACCGCACATTTAAGATGTCCCTAGGACAGCGTTCACTCTTAACCACTGTATGGGATTATCTCGCCACTTACCGGTGTACATCACATGCCACAATAGGAGTGACCCCTACAGTATTGCTTCATGAAAGGCTGCCAAAAACAAAACTTGACATCTCATCTTATTGCCAAGGTCCTTTGTTTAATGGCCTCAAACACCCTCTTCTCCCCCATTTCCAATATTGCCTGTGTATATACACACACGCACACATGAAAATGCATGCACAAATGTACATAAAGTATGATTAAACTCCTCCGCTCAAAAATATTCTTGGCTATGCAACTGGCTGCCAGCTTCTCTGGCCTGCCTTCAAACCATCTGAAGCAATGGGCCTGTAACTGATGCAGCAGCCTTCAGGACCCACTAGTATCTTGCCCACAACATTCAGCATCTAGCAAAAAAGCCAGCGGCTAGTGTGATTATTTCATTCTGAAGATTGGGTTTCTGTAAAGAATGTCGGCTCATGATAAAACTTGGTTAATGTTTCTACTAAATTTTAACTTTAATCTTGTCATGTAACACAGATATGTATCACAGGAACTGATTCTTTGCATTTTCTGGTGGCAAGCATGTCATCAACATAAGTTCCCACAAAAAAGATGTAAAATATGTTTAGACCGTTCCAATAAACATTATAAATGTGAGCCGAAAAGGTGGCAGCGCCATCTCTTTGGCACAAAAGAAAGAGGCATAGGTGTGTGACCCCACATATGGGTCACGGCGCATGCAACTGGGGGATATACCGAATGGCCGACAGGTGGGTCACTCTGCATGTAAAACAAGACCTCAAGAAAGCATGCCTCAGTGACAGTGCTAAGATAACACAATCTGTTATCAAAAATGTTATAACATACTTTCAGTTTGGCCAGTAAGAGGTGTGCTCACAACAGCTGCTGCAGCATTAGCATGACAGGCAGCAGCACTGGAAATGCAAGTACTGTCCACTGTGGTCTGTACTGTCCAAGGAACATCTGTGGACAATGTAGCAGGCTGTGGAACAGCAGCAGGGCAGGTTTCCTTGGCAGACCTGAATGCAGAAAGCACAGGGCTAGGGCTGTCAGAGTGTCTTAATCCCCCTTCAAGCATTAATTTTTAAATGTAACCCTTAGACTACTCGTAACTGAAGCATTACCATTGAAGCCCTTCATTAGAGACACCAATGCAACAGACAGTTGTGTATAAGAAACACCAGTGTGCCTGAATAAAGATGGAGGGGGGGGGGGGGGTTCATACGGAAATGCAAATGTAGCACCCTGCTCATAAGATTGATTGATATGTGGGGTTTAACGTCCCAAAACTACTATATGATTATGAGAGACGCCGTAGTGGAGGGCTCCGGAAATTTAGACCACCTTGGGTTCTTTAACGTGCACCCAAATCTGAGCACACGGGCCTACAACATGCCCTGCTCATAAGAGACACCTTATATAAAAGATAAGAACTACTCCACTGTGAATGACTTTCGAAGGGTATATGCTGTATTCAATACACAGTACATGAACTTAGAAAATAAATTTAATTATCAAGGCCAAAGTTTTCATCAAATCCGAAAACTGGATGTCACCATCCCGCATTGGCAGCATTAATACAAGTTATGTGAGAATTATCATTATGTGATGATGCCACCATAATGTCACAGTAGACCTGTGCGCTGGCATTGAAATTGCCGGCAACGGCACGCCAATGTTTTCACCTTCGGCGGCGGCGCGAGACCGACGCGGGGCTCATCGGATCCGCGGTGGCGCGGTGCGGAATAGGGCGGGGGGGTATATTTTAGAGTGAGGAGAAAAGAGCAAGCAAAGAGTTGTTCTAATTGAGAAAAATGAAAAGAAATTTACCAATGCCATGAAAATATGGACTGTCTCGTTGAGCAAAGCTCTGTATTGCTAGATTCTGCTTCGATACTATGCAGCGCGCCGGTGGTGTTTCGTGGCTCTGGAGTATGACGGTGGAAGCCGCCTTCATTTTCCTGTGCTGCCCCTTGCCCTTTTTTTGCAGGAATTTGATAAAGGCCACGAAAACCGCCATCTCCAAGATGGAAGTATCCGACATAAAGAAGCACCTCGCGAGCTTCCCGCTAGGGAAGGCAGCATGCGCTGCCGCATCGGGAAAAGGTGGATTGGACCTAGCAATGTCTGTGCCTGAGTTTCTTATAAAGTGGATATTGTCCTAGCGATGTTATGAGCAGTTGTGAATACCTTTTGCCTTGACTACCACGCACATACTCAGTACTGAAAAATAAGGTGCAAAAAAAGAGCGTCGAAATGCAGCAACATGTGACCGGGCGCTAAAGTGACGGGAAGTCGCTATAACCGAGTGAATTCTGTCCAAAGGACCAGTAACAACGGATATAGCTGCCCGGTGACGAGAACAATAGCGCAAGATTTCGTGTGAAGTGCTGCACTCAAATGAGAGGAAGATTCGCATGTCCCCTCTCGTGTATTTATCTGACTTTCAGCAAGAACGTGGCTCATGTTCAAGCACATCTAATTGCTTAATCCCACAGTTACCCCACAGCAAGTTACCATGGCGCGCGCGCGCGCGCGCGCACACACACACACACACACACACACAAACACACACACACACACACACACACACACATTACCAAGGAATAATGTACAATCTGCCTACATTGCTCAATTGAACTCAGGATCGAAGGCATCAGTTTTTTTGGGGGGGGGGGGGGTGGAGGTGGGGGCATAGAATGCGTTTGCTCAAAGAATTTGACACAATGACACTTGGTTCGTTTTCTTTAGTTATGCACTTACTTATTTCCATGAATGAGTAGATGCCGATGGAATAAAGCATACAAACCTGCATACATATTTATCTGCCCAATAAAGTGATGAAAGACTCGTATAGAAGCAGTAGAAAAAACAATGTCGTTTAAAGGATACCATGATATGCGAAAGATAGTGTTTAATGCAACAAAAAAATATAGAACTCTCAACACCTCCACACCACCTATGGTTCGAGAACAACCAATACGATTAATGCAACCCAAGATCATTTATTTGCTAATTACACTCTTCCATGACTGTGATAATGTGAGGCACAACATGAAGCACGTCAAAAAAACACTGGAGTAGACCAAGCGAAATATGTGTCTAATCTCATTAAGAAGCACGAACATGTAACCAATATTTGCAAAAGGCTTCAGTACAGCGTCAGGTTAAACCCACTGCTGAATACCGGGACCACACGTTTTAGCTTTCGCTGGTTAACCATTTGTACAGAGTGCTTGATGAATAAACTTTCTTTCCGTATCCGGCATGTTTGTGGTCCGGGCTGACCGCACAAGGAGGTACTGGGAGACCTTGTCTCCGTACAGCCTCCCTAGCCTGCTGGATAGCCTATTTTTGGTCTTGAACTTCCGAGCTGAGCAGCACAAGCCGCCACTACTCCCGGAGCGTCTCAGGAGAACTTGTTGATAAGTTGGGGCATTCCCATAATTATGTTTGTAAGATGCCTTTTCTGTAACACATAGCTTACGTTAATTGTCCGGGTATAAGTGCGGGTAGCTCCTGTGGAGGTGCACAGGGTTTAAGTGAAGTAGCATTTCGTCTGTAGCTGTCAGTATTTCGATGCTTCTTGCCTGTTCAGACTTAGGTGAGGTGCGGGAAAGACGCCCCTTGCTTTTCCGTAGTGTTGCATGTATTCTGTGTAGCTCGTAAATCGGTCTTTGTGTGGTACGTCGGTGATTTTTTTTTTGCTCCTTTCGCTTGCAGAAGCTTATACAGATTCGTACAATAACCTTGAGAAAAATTGGGCGGTGCGGTCGTTCAACTATGATGGGAAGTACACAGTTAGGATCGAATTGCGTTAGCTAGCGAACTGCCTATGGGTGTTCTCAGTTTCAATTTGGTTCTGCGCGCAGCAGCTTCACCCGGCCTACAGTGTTCACAGGCATGCGTATATGTGTTTGTCGGCGAGTGGCGCAAGGAACAGTATTTTCTTGAAAGTGGCAGGAGCATGCTAGCTTTCCTGGTTAAGGCAATGTTGCATATTTATGTTTGGTATTTGATAGTTTTGGCAAAGTGTCGTTTACGTAACGATCCCCATTAATATATAATCCCAAATTTATCAAGGGAACTGCATAGATTTCATTTTATTGTCTGTACAATTCTCTCTTCCCTAGACGCACTCAATGTGGCTGAAAAACGACGATGAAGCAACGTAAACGCTCCTCAATGAACCTCCCAACGTTAAGATCTCTTCTACTTTGCACTGAATGGTCTTTACAGCAGAGTAAGAGATCTGTTGTATACAAACCACTGCTTTCAAGACCTTTCTGCGCATGATTGATTGATTTTGTGCGGTTTAACGTCCCAAAACCACCATATGATAATGAGAGTTAGTTATGTTGGGTTTCGTGGCGCAAGAGCAACTAAGGCTATGCTGCGCCAGACTCATGGTGAGAATACTTACAGCGAGCAGGGCTATGACAATGACTCTGAAATGTCTTAACGGCGATGACATATGGGATATGATGAGCGGTGAAGCGTGGCTGTATAAAGGCCTAAAAGGATTGGCTCCATAAACGCGTGAAGTATATATCTCTTCTAAGATTATGTGAGTGATGCTCGGGGTGGTCAATGTGTATGGTTGGTGCATGAGGTTATGTTAAACCGTAACGGCTTTTACATAGCACTAATACCATACCCGTGTCCTTATACCTAAGGGCAGGGAGGCAAGTGCCTCGTTGTAAATTCCAGCTGCAGCAGATGCTTCTCCGAAGAGGCTGTGCTACGAGTCACATCAGTCAAGTTTTGCCATGTCTAGCGGTAGCATAGTTTAGTATAGTTAGACCTTGTTCAGAAGTTGTGCTTCATTTAAAAAGCTGATCACATCAGCTATGGGTATTAGGGCGTCATCGCCCAAGAGTAGCATTGGATAAAAGGGAATATTTAACCTGTAAAACATACAGAAATGTTTTTCTCTTAATGTTTCCATATGTGGGCAAGCTATTAAAATGTGCATTACAGTTAGTTGCTCCTGACACTTATCGCATGCTGGGGCTTCTTCGCCTGCCAATAGATAATTATGTGTGATGTGCGTATGACCTATTCGTAGTCGACATATAACTACTTCGATAAAACGTGCTTGATGAAGACAGGTCTTCCATTTACCAAGAACAGGTTTAATTAGGTGAAGTTTGTTGTTTTGTTGTGATTTCCATTCCTGCTGCCAGTGACAGGTGGTGGCCCGGCGAACAGCTTGAATCCCATCTCTGGCAGGTATGTTGGTTTCTCTTTTGCTGTTGCAGCTAGTTGCTGCCCTTTCATTGCCTGGGATCCCGACATGACTCGGGACCCAACAGAGGCGTATGGTGTGGTCATCAGGTGTGTGGGATAGCATGTTTAAAATATCGCCTATGAATGGCTCATACTGAGATTTATAATTGAGACTTTTCAGTGCGCTTAACGAGTCTGTAAATATTACAGCTTTTTTATGTTTTGAGCTTATAATGTATCGTACTGCCATCCATAACGCATAGCACTCAGCGGTGTAGATGGATACAAACTGCGGTAGTCTAGTTATTTGCTCGTGTGTTGCTCCTACCACACTGCTTCCGACATAAGCAGATGTCTTCGAACCATCAGTATAAAATTCTTTGTAAGTGTTGTACGTTTGTTGTAATGTAAGGAATTCTTGTAGTATATGTTCACGTGGGGTGTTTTTTTTTTTTATATGCGTGAGTGAAAAATCCAAGAATTTGGAGAAATCGCTCCATGGGGCCAAACTGGGTGGCCTTCTGGCGATGGAGAGTGCTTCGTTAGGAATATTCAGGGCGTGAAATTTTTCTTCAAATCTTAGTATTAGCGGCTTAATTACGTTTGGTTTGTTGGCGTAGTGTTGTCGTAGGTCACAGCGTGTGACAATACTGTGGCATATATGATCTGGTGAAGAATGAACTCTAAGGACATACGTGAGCATTAGTTTCGTTCTCCTATATTCCAAGGATGGTTCGTTACTTTCGGCGTATAAGCTCGAAATAGGTGAGGTTCGATAGGCACCTGTTGCGAGGCGTAACCCTTTGTTATGGACAGGGTCTAGGAACTGAAGGTACGAGTCTCTTGCTGAACCGTAGATTATACTACCGTAGTCTAATTTGCTGCGTACTAAAGAGCGGTAGATGAGCAGGAGGCACTTACGGTCGGAACCCCAGTGCTTTTTGGACAAGACTTTGAAGACAATGAGGGCGCTGTTGGATTTCACCTTGAGATTATTACTGTGTGGAAGAAAATTGAGCTTCTTATCAAATACGACCCCCAGAAACTTCTGTTCTTGTTTTATTGGCAATACTGTTTTGTTTATTTTGAGTACGGGGTCTGGTTGTAAGCCTCGTTTCTGGGAGAAGGCTACAGCAACCGTCTTTTCCTCAGAAAACCGGAAGCCATTTTTGTTAGCTCATTGTGTTAGCTTGTTTAGTGCTATTTGAATCTGTCGCTCCCACGTCGCCATGTCAGATGACCGGCACGCTATTTGGAGATCATCCACATATAGTGAGTGCATAAAAGTAGATGGTATGACCTGGTTCACAGAGTTCATTTTGACGACAAAGAGAGTTGTGCTTAAGACACAGCCCTGAGGCACACCGTTCTCTTGAGTAAAAGTTTCTGAAAGTGTGGTACCCAAACGAACCTGAAAAGTTCGGTTCGATAGGAAGTCGGACAAGCAGTTGAGCATCCTTCCGCGAATTCCAAGATCTGCCAGGTCTCGTAAGATACCGTACTTCCACGTTGTGTCGTATGCCTTTTCAAGATCGAAAAATACTGCTAAGCAGTGCTGCTTGTACAGGAAAGCTTCTTGTACTGTATGTTCAAGGGGAACGAGGTGATCGGTGGTGGAACATCCTTTCTTGTAACCACATTGGTGGACATCTATCAAGTTATCGGTTTCTAGGATGTATGTTAGCCTAATATTAATAACGCTTTCGAAGGATTTCGCCATACAATTTGTAAGTGCTATGGCCCTGTAGCTTGTTGGTGATGTAGGGTTTTTTCGGCTTTGAGAAATGGAATTATAATGACTTTTTTCCACTCTGTTGGCATTCTGCCAGTGATCCAAATAGCGTTAAAGAAGTGCAGCAATGCCTTTACTGCTTCCTGGGACAAATGGGCGAGCATTTGGTAATGTATTTTGTCTGGGCCAGGTGCTGTTTTTTAACCTTGAGAAAGCACTCTGTTAATTTCCTGCAGGGTTAAGGGGGAGTTGTATGATCTGTCATGATAACCTGTAATAGGAAGCTTTTGTTTTTCTGTAGATTGTTTATGTTTTAGGAAAGCTGCCGAATAGTTTGCTGAGCTCGAAATAGCGCAAAAGTGCTGCGCTAGTAGGTCTGCCTGTTCGCCTAAAGTTGCCTGGATGCCAGGGGTTGAGAGAATGGGGATGGTATATGAACTGTAGTTGCCGTTCAACTTGTGCACCTGATCTCACATTCTTTTAGATGTGATGGAGCTGTTAATAGATGAAATGTACTTTTTCCACGAGAGTTTTTCAGCCTGCCTGCGAATAAATCTTGCCTTTGCTCTCGCCTTTTTAAATGCTAGGAGGTTCTCTCCTGTAGGATGTTTACGAAAAATGCCCCACTCCTTGTGTTGCATTTTTTTAGCTTGTGTGCACTCTTTTGTCCACCAGGGTTTAAGTTTTTTCTTTATAATGCCGGAGGATTGTGGTATAGTTTGCTCGGCTGCCGCAAGATGCAGGCGGTGACTGTCTCGTTCATTTCCTCTATGCTTAGGCCATCAAGCATCTCTTTTTCTAAGGCAGCTTTTTCAGTGAACAGTGGCCAGTCTGCCAGATGTAGTTTCCAACGTGGTGGTCGGGATTGAGTGGTGGGGAGGGTTTGTGTTAATTTTATGAGAGCAGGCATATGGTCACTGCCGTAGACATTGTCTATCACGCTCCACTTTAGGTCGCAAAAAAGCGAAGGTGAGCACAGCGCTAGATCTAAGCAGCGAGTGGCTCCTGTGCTTGGGGAGCAGTAGGTGACGCTACCAGTATTTAAAAGACATACGTCATTGTTCAGAATAAAATCTTCGAGGGTTTGTCCTCTGGTGTCAGTTGTACTGCTTCCCCAAAGCATTCCGTGCGCATTAAAATCCCCTGCAATAACAAACGGTTCAGGCAGTTGGTCCAAAATATGCTCTATATCTTTAATTGAAAAATGCGTGTGTGGGGGGATATAAATGGAACATATGGTGATAGTTTTGTGAGCTAGAATGGTGACGGCCACGGCCTCGATGTGACTGTTGATGGTGATCTCTCTCACTGCAATTCCACTTTTGACGACAATAGCCACGCCACGGACAACCGGCTAGCATGGACGCGATCGCGCCGTACTACGGTAAAACCTCTGAGAAAGTTGGTGTGTTTTTCTCCCAGATTGGTCTCCTGTAAGCACATAGCCATTGGAGAGAGACTACTTAGCAAATCTTTTATGTCACCGATGTTGTGAATGAGTCCTCTACAATTCCAATGGAGAAGAAAAGTCATTTTGGGCAGTGAACTTGAGCGGAAAAGTGGAGTAAGAATTGATTAGTTAGCAATAAAACCTTGGTGACATGTGTGTGATACTAAAGTCAAAACAGAATGGTACCATAACCTTTCAGGTTATGGAAAACGAAACTTATTTTACAGGGCTTTTTGGAGGCCCTGTAATTTGTCTTTTGTCTTTTTTGGAGCGGTCGAGAGAAACTCGCCGCTCCTTCGGCATTGCAGGCGCCGTTTGACTGGCGGTTGTATCCATAGCCTCATGAGAAGCGTTGGACCATCGCTCTGCTGAGCGATCCCTGGGCATTGTGGGCTTCGGCTCAAGATACGAAGCCTTCAAACCCTCTACACCGGACGTCGACGGGTTCCCGCAGTCTGCCCGTTGCCCTGGCTCGTGCCGCCAATGCATGTCGACGCCCGTGGTGGGGCCTTGTTGAGTGAGGCCGGAGCAGCCTTGGCTGCTCCCGCAGTAGGGGCAAGCGGCGGTCGCTCCAGCACGCTGTGTGTAGCCTGGGCGGCCACCTGATGCTGTCGTGGTGCTGCCCCCTGCTGCACCACTTCAGCAAATGATTTTGTTGCATAGAAAGGGGAGACCCGATGCCTTGCTTCGCGGAAACTGATGTTGTGGGTGACTTTTATGGTAATAATTTCTTTTTCTTTTTTCCATGCTGTGCAGGATCTAGAATACGCCGCGTGTTCTCCATCGCAGTTCGCACAGTGGGGTTCGGCCTTGCAGTCATCATCTGCAGAGTGGCCTGTGATACCACACCGTGCACAGGTAAGCTGCCCACGGCAACTCTGAGAAGCATTTCCGAATCTTTGGCACTTGAAGCAACGCCGCGGATTCGGAATGTAGGGTCTCACAGACAGTTTTAGGTAGCCGGTAACTAATTCTTGCGGTAGTGTGGAGCACCCAATGGTCACAATTATGTGCTTGGTTGGAGTTTCTTTGTTTTCTCTTCTCACTACGATACGCTGTACGTGAATGACATTTTCGTCCTTTCAGCCAACCAGAAGCTCATCATTTGTTAGGTCTTTTAGGTCATCGTCTGACACAACGCCTTTGACAGTGTTCATCGTTCGGTGCGCAGAGACGGTTACGGGCTTGTCCCCAAATGCTACTAATTTTTCTAGTTTCTGAAACTGTGTCTTGTCTTTAACTTCTACCAGCAAGTCTCCGCTTGCCATCTTTGTAGCCTTATAGCCAGTTCCGATAGTCTCGGTTAGGCACCTGGACACGAGGAATGGGGAGATGTTGCGAGCTTTTTTGTCCGAGTTTTCGCAATGAATAACGTGGTACTTAGGGAAATGGTCTTGTTTTTTCGAAATCGCCATTACATTTGCTTCGGTGTGCCACCTTTTGAAGGGGCGATCAATGAATAAGGGGTTTCGTGATCCCATAGAAAAGTGCAGTTCCTTCAGTAGTGGCGCCTACCACCCACCACGGAGCCCAACAAGGGGACGTGGCAGTACATGTAAACATGTCTGCACAACGCCAGTAGTACGCCACTGCCATAACCTAATATATCTACCCAAGTTTGGATATTTACACCAGGTTAACCCTTGCCGCCAGGAAAAATTGGAAGTAAAATGAAGTGAGGAGAAGACAGGAAAGATGTAAAGTGAGAACAAAAGACGAAGATGTAGGGAGAGAGAGATAGGAAAAGGCGACTGCCGATTTCCCCTGGGTGGGTCAGCCCAGAGGTGCCGTCTACGTGAAGCCGGGGCCAAAGGGGTGTGTTGCCTCTGCCGGGGGGCCTTAAAGGTCCAATCACCCAGCGTCGGTTGAACCCCCAGAATCCCCTTTTCCCCGGACACGGCTCAGCCACGCACGGCTAGGCGTGGGAGGGAGCCGAAACCCCCCCGTTAGCTCGGGTCCGTGGTGTCGCTACACACCAAACGCCTACTTGCGCATGCGCCCCTGCGGGTATATGATAATGAGAGATGCCGTAGTGGAGGGCTCCGAAAATTTTGACCACCTGGGTTCTTTAACGTGCACCCAAATCTGAGCACACAGGCCTACGACATTTCCGCCTCCATCGGAAATGCAGCCGCCGCAGCCGGGATTTGAACCCGCGACCTGCGGGTCAGCAGCCGAGTACCTTAGCCACTAGATCACCGCGGCGGGGCTTTCTGCGCATGAGCACACGTGCCTGCCGTTGGTAAATAAATATGTGTTTATTATTTACTGTTCTATACAGTAAATTTATTATGCACTTTTGTGTTCTAAACGCATGTTTATATTTTTCATTTTGAAAAATTTCTTCATTATTTGCTAGCAGCAAATGTCAAGAAGAATTCCTAGCAGTGTATAATACCTCAGTTCGATTGAATTTGTCCTGGGTTTGGGTCAATATTGAGGTCACGTAGGGTTCCTGCAATCAGCTTTATATTTGGAAGAATGAAGCAAGTCTTTATTGAGAATAAGTTCATGTCATTTCGTTTTATTCTCGATGAACAAGCGCCGCGAATGCCAAGAACGAAATCCACCCGAAGCAGATACATAGCTTCTACTTTCCATCAATCCCATTGTGGTTGGAGAGTCTGGTGTCTAGCCTGTTCGTGCATACCTTGGAATCTATAGGAACCCAGTGTTCATAAAACACATACACAAGCGAACAAATAAGACAATCCCTCACGTTGGGGCTTGTAGTCGTCATGTGTTTTTTGGAGGCTGGGTTTCTCGATTTTAAGCCACGGTGGTCGAAGCGCCGCTTAATCAGCTTCGCGTGCCCCAAGCAGATATTTCAAAAAATTATTAAAGACGATAGTCTTTCTTGGGGACCTTCGACGGAAAAATTTTGGTCTGTCTGTCTGTACATTTGTCTGTCTGCTCTTACCGATACCTCAAAGGACGCCAAACGGCCAACCCCATCCGCAGCGCCCACCAATATTGCTCAAGCTTCAGCGTTCATATTTGTGGGATTGTCAATTAAAAAGCAATTATTGCGCATATATGGGGAACCACAACAACACGTCAATGTTTTGTATGTGTGCCTTTATACTAGAGAAGGCACACACAAGTAATTCTAAGGACCGTAGTGTTTATCACGCTGCGCTGGCAGTGCAACGCGATGCTCAAAAAGGTAAGTGCTTCCAACGCTTTGCTAAGACGACACGGTAGTGGCACCTGCCCGTCACTTTGCGTTCTACGCCTTATCACCTCCGAGAGAAGCACGCATCTTTCTCGCGGGCGCGCGCGCCTTCCTTCGTTTTCGAACTGCCAGATGGCGCTCATGTCTAACGTGCTTCGATGCGCTCGTTTGCCTCTGCTACATGCTCGAGGCACTAACGCAGCGCCTCCAGAATACCGTTCGCCAATTTTTTTGCACAGAACATCAAATAAACAACTTGTTCACTCTCTCCAGACGCAAGACTATTGTCTTTTGACGACATATGCAGTGTAACGTGCAAATTCGGGGCCAATTTTTTTAGTGCAAACACACAACGAATTCACACACTCACACATACACACACCCATGCATCAAACACGCACAGCGCTGTGTATGTATGTGTGTGCGTGTGTGAATGTGTGGTGTATTTGCGCTCAAATTAATTTTTTGGAATGATCTACCAACTAGCCCAACAACAAGCTCTTCTACTCGTGTAGACACTCACTCCAGATTCCACTCTAAGTTTTGTGTTATGAAATTAGAGCTGGAACTGTGGCCTTCTCAGTTGGCATCAGCAGTGTGCTTGCTGATCACAGAGAACACTGTGATCTGAAAACACTGACTTTTGTCGTTTTGTTAAAAGCGGGGACGACCGATGTGGCCAGAGCCTTCAGTATTGTACGGTGTTGCATGACTTTACCGCGCGACGTTAGCGCATTCACCACGTCGACGTGTTAAAAAAAAAAAAAAAAGAAGCAGCGAATTGTGGCACGCCAGTGCCACGCCGCCTTTATGGCGCGGCGGCGTGCCCGCTTTGAAAATTTCAGCCACGGAGCCAAGCAGCGTGAGGAAACCAGGCGGCGGCGCACAATTCTATGTCACAGGTCACCAAAGTTTGTGACTTCATCATGTCATCACTATGATGTCATCGTGGCAGCACATAATGTAATTTAACATGATATCACCACATGACATGGTCACTTTGCACTGCCTCTATTATTGGTAGGGCCAATTCTCGAGGTGTAGCGCGAAGCCACATTAGGTGCATATCGCTTTCGGAGGGGGACAATGAATACAGCGACTGAAGAAAAAGAAGATGGCTTCTGCCTTCGAGTCATTTTAAACGAATGCATAAGGGACCCCGTGAGTTTAGATCTCTTTATATTAGTGGGCTTGCAGCACATCTGGTATGACACGGACGTGCTCAGGGGTTTTGAATATAAGGGCAACAATGTACCTGAAGGCAATCATAAGGTGGTTAATCAAGGGGTGTCTCAGCCTTGCGTTCACTTGCAAGACTCAATCTAGAGACGTGCACCTAAAATTTCACGAAGTAACTTCATATTGGTCTTTTCCCCAATATTTAACTACTATTATTCCAAATAAACTCTGTACATAGGTTGCATCCAAATGGGCTTAGCTATGTGGGATACACTACTTTAAACAAGCATTACATATGCTATGGTCCCTACTTCATTATTTGTACGAATAGTGAAAAAAATGCTGTTGGTAAACAATGTAACAAATTATGGGAGTAAAGCAATGCTGTCACAAAGCACATGAAACTGTTATGAATAGTGAGCATGCAACAAAAAAGCTCTAACATAGGGAAGTGACGGCAGTGAGCCAAAGGCCCCAACTGCATAGAGGGAACAGTAAAGGAAATTACGGCTGTGAGAAGACCCCGAAGCGATGGAAGGGCTATGACAAGGATGACATGCCTGTAGATCAACGAGAGGTGAAAACGCTTGGTTTGTGAGCTTTTGTCTGGAGTTTGGACAACCGTGTCGTGTGTGTGAGCTGCCAGTAGTTTAAATTGAACCTTTCTGCACTGAGAATCGATGTAGAAACAAACTAGGATCCCCTAGCTAACAACAACCTAGATGTAACCTTGAATCTGCATCACCTAGAAACAATCTAGAAGCAACCAGATGTATCTTCAATGTTGTACAGTTTCACTGTTTGAAGCCTTGCACAGCTTAGTGCAAACTTCACCAATTTTTCAAGTCGCATAGACCTATTTCCATTAACGATTCTAACATACTTTTTGCTTTGAGTGCTTCTTTTTCGGTTGCTGTTTTTAAGCACAAATGCTAGACCTTTGCTGTTACTGTGTAGTTGTCAAAAGAGAGTGCCCCGATTCTCAAGTCTGATATGTGCATACCTTTTTAAGTTTATTTTATATAGTTTGCAAAAACAGAAAAGATTAAATGTTACTGTCATATTAAGGCACAGACAACCCTAGAAGAAAAAGGAAGATTGAATCAGAGCAAATGTAATTCAAGAGCAGTATAAAAGAGACAAAAATCCAAAAGAAAGGAATGGAAGCTGATTGCTACCCAAATTGAAACTGACAGTTGCCTTTTTCACACATTTTTCAGTTTATTACATCAATATTTCCATGCATTTTGAGTAATCATGGAGTACGACAGATCTAGTACTGTGCTCTTTATGTCATAGTGTTCATTTTGTAAGGGTGGTGAGGGACCAAGCAGAGCATGATTTGGCAGTTTTCATTACTGTTAATGAATTAGATGCCTCGTTAAGAGCAAAAAAGCACAAGAAAAGTGTGCATGAGTTGTTAGTCTAGAATTGCAGGGGCACTAACAAAAAAAAAGGTAAAGCTAGAAACACACAGAAAAGTCAATACAAATGTTACTGAATTTGTAAACGGAACTTAACCAAGAAGACTGACACTGTAGCTGTTATGCTATGGACAGATGTGTTGGCACACTGAATAGAGCACCAATAGCAATTTTCTATATGCAAGATAGTGCATTGACACACAAGTAGCATTTTTATTTTCCTATGAACACATGAGCCCGACAGGCTGAACACCTCATCTACATCTGACAGTGAAACGATTTGCCCAGTGCTTCACCATTTGACAATACAGCCAATAAATTCCGCACTATCGAAATGCAGCATTATGGTTAGCTACCCTAACTAGCTTACTAATGAAAAATCCAAAATTTTTTGTTTGTGTACTAGACTGCCACCATGCATGATTACTCAGGCATTACCTCCAGTTACTGGGTCCATGAGCCCCAGCAGAATGGAGCTCCAATGTCCCCTCAGCTGGTTCTTTGCTAATATCATGCTGACGGGGCTGTGAGGCATGTGGTTGGTCTTGCTGGATGTCCTGAAATAATGCCATACAAGCTAGTAAGACAGTTCTTGTTCTTGAAAGGGACCTTAACAGAGAGCAAATGAAGAACTGAGAACGGGACCTCAATGTGAAACGGACCCTTTAACGCAAATAAGATTAGCGGTATGGGTAATTATCTTATTTACAGTTAAAACTGGCTACTAAGTATGTTAATGAAAATCAAGCTGCTTAAACGCTGTAGCTTAAGTAGTATACAGACGCACACACAATATTTTACTGATTTCCTTATTCTTCTTGCTCGTGGTACATTGGAGGTTCTGAATGGGACAGCCAATGCCTTAATGTGAGATATGAGGGTTTTTTGGCCTAAAGCCTGTTCATCAGATTCCATACTATATGACTTTTATGGCTGAGTAGATGTTATAGATTCCCCCCCAATAGTGGTGGGTTACACTTTCAGTGTTGGGTCACACATACATACCTATACACCTAGCAACAAAAGTTCATGGGACAGAATATTTGCAGGAAAGCTTAACGGGACCAACAAATGACCAGGATGCACAATTAGATCACAGTAGAAATGAAAAGAACATGAAATATAGTGACATATTTGTTATAACATGGACATCAATAATGTGTGCATCGAGTTCAGAATGCCGTAATGTGCAACAGAGCCAAACATGGCAGGGCTATGAGCTACGAATGCCCCACAAATTCTGAGAGACAATTCATTCTTATCTGCAGGT
Source organism: Rhipicephalus microplus (assembly GCF_043290135.1). Classification (NCBI taxonomy): domain Eukaryota; kingdom Metazoa; phylum Arthropoda; class Arachnida; order Ixodida; family Ixodidae; genus Rhipicephalus; species Rhipicephalus microplus. The sequence continues at coordinate 173,755,851 of NC_134710.1, forward strand.
CTTTCAGCAATCCGCAGTCCCTCAGCTTCATCAATACTGTTGTCTGCTCATGTCACCCACAAAAAAACCTGTACGTCTGCATGCACGAATGCATGCTTGCCTCTCTTCCTCCAAGCATGGTGAGAAGGAGCACTCTCGCTTGTTTCGCTCGTTGCGAACCCTCTTAAAAGAAATGTTAGACCATGAGTTGAAATGGTGATGCATATGAAATATTAGGCACCAGCAAGCACAATGCTGTTTCCTTTATGATAATATTTTTAAATTCACACAGAAATATAGGTATAATATGAGAAGTGACACTATGGAAACTTTTTGCATGCTGCACATTTTCCATAGATGCAATTGACAAGAGTAATTTTGTTTTGAACTAAAGTAGCCTTAATTCCTGACTTCTGAGTTTCTGCTACATCATTTCAGTCACTTGCATTGTTGGCACTCACAAATAGTATGAGAGTTCTCAGACATTAAAAGTCTGCTTGAAGTATTTTGCACTGTTTTTCAAGTGCTTATAAAATGGCTCGCAAAAGATACACAGTGATTCACTAGCTCAATGATTCGCTAAAAGATGCCTACTCACCACATGGGAGTGGAACTGTATGAAGTTTCTAGTCACACTGCTTGATGGGCTGTGGTGAGAGGTCACATGAAGCACAGGTTCTACGCAATGGGACGCTTCTTCCTGTTGCCTGTGTGCCAAAAAACTTTCTATGTCTGAAAAGGTGGCACGGCATTTGCCACATATGTGAATGTCACCACAGTCTCCTGATGTCAATGGCATCGTGACAAGTTCTGCTCCTGCAAGCATAACCATCAAGTTAAAAGAAACAGTTCAAACTTTTTTATTACACGAACCTAATTATACTCTGCTGAATGTCCCGACTATATGCAGCTATAAACATACAGTGTGCCCATCACACATAAGTAAACAGCACCTGCCACCTTCGGAAATGTCTATAAAATAGCCAGAAGTCTGTAAAGCTTGAATGCAGGAACAGCGCAACCTAGAAGTAGTTACTTCGTAACTACAGAAGCGAAAAAACAAGGACAGAAAAGAGCGCGAAAAACAGCGTTCTTTGCTGTCCTTGTTTTTTCGCTTCCGTAGTTACGAAGTAACTACTTCTAGGTTGCGCTGTTCCTGCATTCAGTTATGTCCTACCAACTTGCCCAAGCTTCCACGCTTGTAAAGCTTCTTAGCAATTTTTTCATGTGATGATGATATCACCATGTTGTCACCAACAATGTTAAGCAGCATGCCTACTTTGGCAAGCCAGTAAGATATGATAAGCTGCTCTGCATAGCAATTCGAGTATTCTCGCACGTCATGTTGGAGATTTTTTGTTGCACATGGACACAGAAAAGCTGAAGTGAGTGTTGCTTGTCTCTCCCTATGCCCAATATTTTGCTATTATACACAAATTTTTTTTCCCCCTTGAACTGAAGCAGTGACACTGGAGTCTGAATATGAATAGAGAAGACGACTTCAACATCAACCATGCTGCACTTATGCAAATAAAAAAGATTTACCAGTCGTGTCAATCATGTTTCAGCACAGTTTCAGAGCTTTGACAATCCTCTTGCTTCAGGGCAGCATCAACCTAGTACTGTGCTCCTACGTCTGGGCGACTGTGGCAAGGCTTTCGTTTATTTATGTAGACAGGACAACACAAAGTCACAATCTGCATCATATTTTCGTTTGTGTACTTCATTTGCAAAAAAGATGTCAGAGTCTAAGGACATATCTTTGTCTGCAAAGAGAACGAATTGAAACACGGCCGATGCTACGAGAGAGCAAGTTCCTCCAGAAAACACCCACATCCACTCCACATGGCTCAGCGTTTAACCACACTAGAATGGCTTGAAGGGGTAGCTCTTTGTGGACGCACACCACAATCATCACACGATCACAGAAGAACTATGGCAAGCGTCGAACGACTCAATCAGGAAAATTTGCATGACACATGGCATCACGGCGGTGCAGGCAGTCAGGATAGCAATTTCTTGTGGCTACTTGTGGCTTTGTTACACGTTCAGTTTCGGTTTCGGTTTCTTCTAGTGAACGAGCTGCATGAACTAATGTGTGCCGAAATCAATCGCGGAGGTGATCCGACGTAAATGTGAAGCTACTGCACAGGATACACAGCTGGCGATAAATGAATAAGCGATACTACAGGGGGGGGGGGGGGGGGGATCCATACTCATTTTGTTCCACCAAGAACTCTTCCTCAGGCGCGCAAGCTAGGCTAGGACGTGAAAATTGCTGGGTGTTTACACTTGCCGTCGAAACAGCTCAAACGTATGTACTACTTACTTTCGTATTTTCTAGCGAAAGGCGGAAGCGCTGCGCCAAGGGGACTAAGCGACGGCAGCTCCGTACAGCCCGCCTAGTCAGCAATGACATCGATGCCGCGGTGTCAATCGTCAATTGTGAGTACAGCAAATGTGCTGCCTAAATGACTTCACATAGCAACATAAGGCTGCTTCACATGTAGCTGTTGCCACTGCGTTGAGCCATCTCGACGTGTCGCTCGTGTTTATGCTACCAATATAACAGCTGTTCGAATTTTTTAAACAGCTAATTGCTTCTGACTAGAAGTAAAAAAAAAAAAAACAATTGGTAGAACGCATGCACAAGCACGTGCATACCTGTTTAATGTTCATAATGAACGGTTAACGCGCAGCTTTCGAGTCGTAAGGGGGTCTGTTCTCATAACGGGAAATTGTCGGCGTAATGAAATCGTTGCATTTTTATAAATATTTTTTTTCTTGATGGCAACCGTTAATTGAGTCGAACTTTCAGTAATGATAGGTGGCACAGGGGTTTGGTGCACAACCCAGTGTGGTCCCGCCAACCGCTCTTTTAGTCACCACCATAAAGCTTAGTCATCATATGGATGGCACTCCGGCAGTTTCTAGAAGGACGGCGTTTATTATTTCGTGCTTGTCAAACGTAGATACAGTGCGTGAAACAAAGGAACACTTATTGAATTCAGATTTGTGGCCGTTACTCTGCTTGAGCGATGTGCATTTGCAAATGTCTGCTTGACATATGTCTGCTTGACGTTTAGGACGAGCGCAGCGTGTAGTAGCATAAAATAATAACGTCACTTGCAATGAGTGAACTCTTTCTCTAGATGCATGCGATCTTGTGATTTGCATGTTTGTTTCGCTGGCATTTATACTTTAAGTTTATCATAAGACACACCAACTTAGGAACTTGTTGACCAGTGTCTCATGTAACTGATTGATGTTAGAAGCTATAAATATGCATATTTCAAACCAAGCACTCTTTATTAAGTTTCTATAGCTAGTTTTCGTATATTATGTCACCTTAAATATACAACATGTAGTGCTTGCAGCATGACAAAATTTTTTATAGATTACTATGAGAGGGGTACAAATATTCAAAACTGTTTCATAACAAGCTGCACGTTTTCCTTTTTGAATGGCGAAAATTGTACACAGCTTACAGATCTATCACATTGGTGTGGCAAAAACAAAAAATATAAATACAGGCCAAAACAAAAGTTCATTGGCATTAGGTTACAGCTGAAAGTACATATTTCATTCCTTCTACAAAACTCCTGTTTGGTAAGAGTCACTACTTTGGCTTGAAACTCGCCACATTGGTCTAGTGGTCGTCGTGCTTGCCACGACGACTGTATTTTTGATGGAGGTGAAAATGCTTACCACCTATGTGCTTCCATTTAGATGCATGGTAGAAAAACCAACATGGTAAAAATTTACGAATCCATTCACTACAGCGACCCTCATAATCATGTCATGGTTTTGGGATGTTAAATGCCAATAGTTATAGTTACTCTGACTTGAAATAGCAATGTACAGGACTCATTGTCATATGGTTTACTACTGGCTTTAAATTAGTTAGCTATACTGAAAGTAGTTGGTTGCTATTGACAAAGACCTGCTGCACAGAAGTGTATTTCTTGAGGAATTTCTGTTACGGTAAGTGGGAGGAAAGTAAATACGCAGTTGGTTCCTTCAGACAATTGCAGCTAAGTGACAGAAGTTAGCTGAATGCTGCCGTGTTATTTAGGCTCTTTATCTAGCAGGCACTGGTGATAAATTAATAATGATACTCTTTCTAGTGCTAGGCACAAATAGGGAACATGTTGGCATGTGCCTTGATAAGTCTGCACCTGTAATCTTTGCAATCATTCGCAGTTGATCTCGGAAGAAGTAGCAGCCATTAGATGTTACAGGTGCTTTGTCAGGCCATCTCTTTGAGCACTTCAGATAACTGTGATGTACTGTGATGCAGGTTTGTTAATGGCATCTGTAAGAAATGTTTATTAAGCTACACATGTTGTTTGGGCAGTTTCAAGAGTGATATTAAATCACTATTTGTCACCTGTAGTTACAGGCAAAAAGCTCTAGTTTTGGTGTGAAGTTATTGGAATCTGAAGTGAGTAAAGTTGATGTGCATGTAACTTATGCAAGAACTTCGGTTTGCACAATGATATGTTAAGGTTCCTTTGATCTCGGGTTATACTTTTTGAAGTCCTTGGTCTAAATGTGAGTTTTGGTTAAGTTTTTAAAAAGCACAACGTGGGAGCATTTGCAGTTTTTTTAATGTCTAGCAGTTCAAAGTTGGAGATTTTTGTGGTAGGTTTCTCTATCTCCTGTAGTGGTCTTCATTTAATGCTACTTAAAAATATTTAATTGATTTAAGCTAGCTATGCTCCTCACACAAACATTCATTTAAAAATAAAACTGCTTGCCAAGCGTATCACCAATTCATCTGATTAACTTTGGCGTGTGGGCATAGTTGGTAATAATGCTTTATAAAATAACTACATGAAATAACAAATTCATGCTTGCTAATGTCTTTATTTTGTACTTTGCACTTCTTATTAAGAAAGAAAAGAAAGTACAAAGGAGTGCACATGGGCTTGTGTCATAAAGGGCACGATATGCATTTCCCTTATCTTGCAAGCTTTTGTTGACATTAGTAAGCATATCTTGAATTTTTTTTTTCAGCATTTCGGTTTTCAGTCTACAGCTCTCAAACCCCTTGTTCTTATCTGCTATCATGTTATTTTACTGTTTCTTGCCTACACACTTACAAAAAAAGCCAGCTCGGCAACACTTTTTGTGAACATCATAGTTGGACAAGACCTTCTTTACATCAGTTAGTGTTCATATGCAGAACAATGTTAGTGCTGTGTTCATTTCCTAGCATGTTATCACTGTTTATATGTATGTGACATATTTGAAATGTGATGCCATGTGCAACTGTTGTGATCTTCCAAGTGAGGCTACCAAAAGGCAACAAAGAATCGTTCAACTCAGAGCCAATAGGTGGTGAATGTATAGTACAAGTTGGTTTTTGCTAAACCGTTATGCTAAAAAGAGGAAGGTACCATGTTCTTACTTATGTAATTTTAATACATCTTGGCGACTTGAAGTAGGACAGTATTAATTATTTGTAACTCTTGCATTTATTATTATCTTTCTTTAAAATGTAAATTGGGGGAGGAATCAGTTTATTGTAATTTTCATTAAACTTCTTTGGAGTATGAAATTGGAAATCGGTAACTGAATAATTGAGTTTAAAAAAAAAGAAAGTGAGATATACCTGGCCATGGTGGGTGTGAAGTTGCATAAGTTATTAAAAGTTTGTTACTGAGTTTAACTCTGCTTTTTTACTCTATACCACATAAATGGTTGTGCATATCATTGTTTAATTTTGCTATTTATGCTTTCATCTCTTGAGGTTTTCCTGCTTTATCTTCTGTATGATGCTTCAAGTGTTAGAGGAGATCTTGACACTTGTGGCGAAAAAACATTACATGTTCATGCAAGCATGGAGCAGTTTACCTCACTTGGACTTACTATTACAGTATACATCACTATTCTGTAGCTTTGATTACACTATACTTTTAAGCGGTCAGCAGCTGACATGATGATATTTAACAGTGAAAATAAATTTTATAACATTTTCAAACTTTGTTTTAGAAATCATTTGCATTAATTAAGTATTTTATATGGTACCATTTTCTCAAATAATTTCTTTCTTGACAAGCTCTAAAAGGAGGGAATGCATAGAAGATTATTCAAATATCAAGAAAGCATAAAAAATTGTCCTTTAAAACTATGTGCTCTAGTCCTGTTATGAGCAACACAGTTAGTGTTCAAGTGCTATTGTTCACGTGACTTTAGTTAACATTTCAACACCAACATGCACATACACCAAACAAACAGATCGGTTGTTCCTGTGTCTGTATTTAGAGTTACTGGCTCTTCATTATTTTTCATAGTGAAGAAGAAAGAGATGTGGCACTTACTCAGGTTGTTGGTTTTTAGCTGATCTTGTTGGCCAAGCTTCAAGCCAGAGAAACATGACAAGTGTGACCTCTGCTGGTCTATCCGGGGCCATGCAGTCTTTGAGCGAGACTGTCTTCATGGCTTCAATTAGCCAGTGGCTCTCATGGGGTGCGTCAGTGGCCATGATCTTTGGTGGAGTTGTTCCTTACATTCCCCAATACCGGGAGATCAAGAAGACTAGAAATACAGATGGCTTTTCAACCTGGGTCTGTCTAGCACTGTTGGTGGCCAACACCTTAAGGATACTATTTTGGTAAGTAACGTTCCAGTTGAACATGTCTTGTTAATGCATTTTGTGTGTGTTTAAAATGTGGTCTGTTGCCTGCACGACTGGGACACATGGCAGCCCTCGCAAAATGGCTGTCTTTTCCAACTGCCACCAGGTAAAGAGACAGGTTTATAATAACGCCATGTCTTGTGTTGAAAATGAGACAGATATAAAGAAGGGCATCAGCATAAATGTCATGCTGGCATGTAGCTATGCCAGTCTACCTGACTGAATTATTTTTAATATATCCTTAAAGGTTCCGTATACAACTTTACATCAGGGGTGGATGATATAAAAAATCTTATCTCTCATCTGCCAGCTTCACAAAAGGCACTGGGGATGTTCATGTGCTGCAGATAAAACTATGGAAGTATTAAACCAATGTACATTAGACGTAAAACCGACTGCATGCAAGCACTATGACATGGAAAAATATGTGGAGAAAATATCTGAATTCCGCTTAACCAAATATAATCTAACCAGTATGTAATGAAATATTTTCAATATATCAGTTGTCCAGTAATTTCTGAATTGTTTTAGTTCTTGCTGTTTTTGTACTAATTTGTTTAATGTGTATGGTAATATTTATCTGGTTAACTTTATTTTTATAATAACAGAAAAGAATGGCTTCTTATAATAACAGAAAACATTAGGTGGTCTTCAGTTCTTGTTGCCGATGTATTTAGGCTTGGTGACTTCATTGAGTGATGCTTTCGGGGTGTGGGAGCGTACGGATGCAGGATGCCAAGACGCATGTACATGTTTTTGCACTCCCATACTATGAAGGACATTATAACATCTAGCCTAGCTCTCTATTGTCCTCCAAATGATGGTTCATTCGCATTTAATAGGACAAATTGTTGAGGTCTTATGCAAAATCTGGCAGTCATCGATACTGACTTTCTCACTTCAGCTGCAATAGCAAGGAAGGAAAAAAGTGATAGAGCTTCTCTGTTTTGATTAAGGTGGTGCCTTTGTGTATATCAGTATCAATGCCAGCCGCTCATGTGCTCTGGAATTAAAGGGGCCCTGAAACGCTTTAAGAACATATCGAGGAAATATTTATCTGTAGATTAAGTCCCTGTAAAGATGCCAGCACAGTTATTATTGTGTTGAATTTTACAAATTTATGAATTATGAAAATGGGCTAAAAATCGCTTGTTCGCTTCTTTGCAATGTCATCAAGTACAGAGCTAATGGACTCCAGTGGGCTCACGTGGTATTGGTCAGTTTCTTGATTTCGATAACATTTTCACAAGGAGTGTAATTATTAATGTTTAGTTAATGATGAATAATAAGAGAGGGAATGGAAAGGAGGATCATCACATCAGCTGATAACTGCGTGATCTGATTGGTACATAAATGACGTACTACTTCCAATTTCACGGTGACTCGAGGCAGCCCATGTGGCGCAGTTGTTTCAAAAATAGGGTGGACGTGCTTGAAACATAAGGAGGCACTTTGTGAGAGGCTTGTGTACTTATATTTAGGTGCACGTTAAAAGAACACGAGATAATCAAAATTGTCAGAGCCGTCTGTTACGATGTCCTCCATAATCATACTGTTGGTGTGGGACCACTGCAATTTTATATTTGCTGAAAGGGAGGGAGCTCTGAAAGTTGGCCTGGAAAATATTTCTACGTGTGCCTTGTGTTTGGAGAATATCATATTAACTTTTCACAGTTCTGTCTGTATTGTAGTTATGGTGCTTCAAGTTTTATGGGTATAGATAGCACTTGATACTTTTCTTCACAAGGAGGGCAACAATACGAAGCACATAGGCACCTGAAAATTTTGTAAAATTGCAATCTTTTAATTGCATCTGATACAAATCTGTCATAATTGTCTTGACTTCATGCTGTAATAAAAATAAATAAATAAGAGCTTGGAGTCCCTGCTTTGTTCTTGAAGAAAATATAAATTTTGAGACTCGTTTTTTTTTTTTTTTGCCTTATCCACAATACTTGGTATCTTACACTCATTTTGCAGGTTTGGACGTCCTTTCGAGCTTCCATTGTTGGTCCAGAGTGTTGTTATGTCTGCCAGTATGTTCCTTATGCTCCGACTTTGTGTGAAGACACGCAACCTTAGTACCATCGTGCCTCAGCCAAGGCACGCATTTGCAGGTGATACTTATTATTTTTTGCATTTTTCTTCCCCTTGTTCTCCATCTTCAATTGTCTATGCTTTTATTTTTCTCCTTTATTACTAGATTATGGCAGGAACTTCTGCTGAAAAACTTGCCTTGGCGATATTTGAAATACAATAATACAGGCAGTACCATTTCTGGGCACACACGCACACACTCTCACATAAAACAGATCTGTAGGTCTTTAACAAGTTGGGGCAGCTAGACAAGTTGGTGGGATAACATGTGGTTGAACAGTGTCATGGATGTTGTTTAGAGCTGAGATGATTTTCTGTTATGTCAATGACTAAAATTTTTATGTGGATATTTTTTAATGCCACTGATTTCAGCAGAGCCATAATTGACATTTTGAAGTTATTTCATAAGGAAGTACTTTGTCTGCATTTCACAATAAAAAGAATATCTGATGACAGCCGTATAGTATTTCAAGGTTTGTTATCAGGGGCAGTGCCAGGGGTAGGCACGGGAATGCTGGAGCCTTACGAAAATCCACTCCCTGTACAGGCACTTGATATGGTCCTTAAATGGCTTATTAAGGCGCACATCAAGCGGCTGCAGCTGTGATGTCATCCCCCTCAGGATGACTACGAGCTTGGTGTGGGAGTCGCGCAGCAGTTGCTTTATGGAGTCAGTCAGGTGACACCGAAACCACTGAAGTACAAGCATCAAAGGGAGCCCCAGCAGTACTCCAGACTGTTGACACCACACGGACTTTATCCAGTAAAGCACTAGCGATTCGTCACTCTACCCCTTGTCCTGGCAGCAGACAACAACATTTTTTGGGTACTAATCCCCATTCGACAGCGTCTTTCGTTGGAACATCACGTAGGGTGGTAGCTTGCGACCATCTGCAAGGCAGGGCAGCATTACAGCCACCCGCGTTTTTTCGTTCACAGTCAATTGCACCATAACTTGCCTGGAGCCCTTCTGATTCACCGTCAGCACCGAGCGCATATCCAGGTAAACCGGCATTTGATCCTCGTTGCTGAACTGGCCCAGCTGAAAGTGGACAGCCTTTCGCAACGCAAACTTCTTACTTACTTTGGAAACTTCACAAGGTCTTCTTTGTAGCTCTTTGGTAGCTTCTGCGATATCGACGTACACGGACGTAGGGAGAACCCAGCGCGGCGCATGAAGAGAGACACCTAATGCTTGCTCGCTTTGAAATCCTACCGCTGAATGCCTTTGTCTTGGGCGATCTTGCTTGCCTTTGCTTGTAGCAGCTCGATGTTAACAGTGAGATGTACAACTCGTTGCTCTCGCTCAAAGTCTGCGAGTTCTCGTTTCATGTCAGGAAACTCTCTTTTTTTTGGTCCACAGAAGCTTTTTCGCTGGCTGCTGCAAGCAAAGAGGGTGTCCTTCTGTTTCCGTAATCGCTAATACTCCGCTCGTTGACTCCGAATTGCCGCTCCGCGGTACATTTGCCAACGGTTTCGCCAGCAGCGATAACTTTCCTTTTAAAAACAGCTTATTACTGCCTGCGCGGTGCTGACATGGCTTAAAATCATAGGAGCGAAATCGTGGCTGTCGTTATAGGCGCCAAGTTAAAGCAAAGGCCACTGACCACTGTGGCACGCGTGGGTCTGTAAGACTAACGCCTGCTACCGCCAGTAACACTACCTAGCACCTAGCACAAAAGTGCGCAAACACCTGATAATGATGATAGCACCGCACTATGCCGAAACAAAAACTGAATTTTGGCCAAAAGTTCTTGGGACCCGCATATAATATGGGGACAAAATTTTGTACCCTAATATTTAAAAAAAACAAAATTTCTGGCTATATGCGGGCTATTATAGTATGCCCTCTGCGGTTCTTGAGAGCAGCTTTTCTTTATTGTCCTCTGGCAGACACGGCCACATTGCTCTTCTACAGCGAAGAGTAAGGTTCTTTTATGTCGTGGAACACCAGGTCCATTCATTGCTGGCTTTAAACACTGTCACCGGAACGCCTTAGTCTTGTGTGATGCCAGGCATGTTCACGCGTAGCATCTCCATTGAAAATGTGTAACCATTGCTCCCTGTCTTTCTTGAACTTCCGACCAGCCGCTAGATTTCCATTTTCTCTTGCAAAATTAATCGCTTTCATTTTGAAGCGGGTGGTCTAGCTCATATATATCCTTATTTTTTTTATTTTCATTAGTTGTGATGACCATAGTAGGCTTGTGAACAGAGGGGCTGAAACAATGAGAGTAATAATATTAAAATATCTGGAGTTTAACATCCCAAAACCATGGTTCGATTATGAGAGACACCGTAGTCGAGGCCTCTGGAAATTTAGACCATCTGGTGTTAGTCTTTAACGTGCACTGACATCGCGCAGTACACAGACCTCTACCATTTTTCCTTCATTGAAATGTGACCGCTGCGGTCAGGATCGAACCTCCGACCTTTGGGCCGAAACAGTTAAGCATAGAGTAGTGCGCGAGTTCAATACTGCTTGTGACTGGCAACTGGCGCATGAGAAAAATTAGAAGCACAAATGATTTAATAGTGGCACCGGCTATTCTTGGTTGTTTTGGTACCGTGTTTCCTGCTGTTTGGTTCAAATGGTGAGGGTCCACATGCCAGCAGTGGCAGTGCCTTGAAGGCTGTGTTATTTAGACTTGGCACAGGTGTCTTGTTCTGTCGTTGAAAAAAAAAAAAAAAAAGGAAGAAAATCTTTTGAGTTCTTGCGCCACACAGCTGGTAATGCTGCAAACCTTCTCAAATATCAAGGATGTCGCTAATACATAGTTTATTTTAAATGTCGTCATTGCATGAGTGTATATTGTAAGCTAACAGAAAAAATACTGGCTGCAATATTGCTGTGAAAATCCCGGCTGCTGGCCTCTCACACTTCTTCGTTCGCTATGTCAGCCATCTGCAAAAGCTAAGACGTTTGTGATCAAGTGCTCTGACAATGATCACCAGTCAATGTGAATACAGGAATCACTTTTGGCATGAAGTGGTGCCCACTACTGTTAGGATTCTAAAGTCGGTGGGATAATGAGAGCCCGATTCTCAGTGTATCTGCATGTAGTGTGTCACTTCACTCACGACTCCTCTTGCTCTCTGCAAGCACACAATGTCCAAGTTTGACATGTGGTAAGTCGCTATGCTTGCAGCCTACAGTGCAGAAAGGGAGACCCTTGTTGCATTGCACATTGTAAAAATTGCTCATTACGACATTAGGACAGTCAACAAAATCAGTTGTGTGTGTATAGTACTACTATTGTTCACCAATGAATTGTGCCCTGGGAACAATACATGGGGAGGCTGAAAACACAATTGTAGCAGCAATGCAATGTAAAGCTATGCTATTTGAATCAACTCATATACTTAAAATCCAAAACTGGTTGTAAGACAATGCAATCCTGAAAGCACTTTTATTTACAGCCAAACCATCTGTCACTTCCACTTTCGTTGACTAAGAATTGGTCTAAGAAGTGGAGGTAAGCGTCTTTGAGTTCAATATCATGAAAAGGGACTGTATTGGTATCCTATAACAGGTGGAGAGAGCACTTTTTTTTTTTTGCTGATTGAGATCGTTTTAAAGATTTTAGCCTTGTTGGTGGCGTCCAGTTTCTCACTGAGGGATATTGTTCAAGGTACCATATTTACATTTGCTTGACTGTAGTGCGACCACAATTGTGATGTGAGGGGTGACTCTTGATTGCATGCAGGAAGTAAAAATTGTTATTTCAGTATTCGATTATTATGCAAGGGTTGATTTTAGGAAGACAAAATTTATAAAATCTCCCGTTACATTACAAAAGTGAAAATCTATAAAAGCTCGCAATACATTACAATAAATGGGGTTAGTGAAAAATAGTTGTGCTTAGTATAACAAAGAACTACTGCCTGTACCTATGCTTATCACTGGCCAGACAGTGACAAGAGGAACTTACCCTTTCCAGTGGGTGTTCATGCAAGAAACATGTAGGATGTAAAACCTGTGTAGAATACATGTATACAGTCTATAGAACGCTCTGTATTCTGTATAGAGCACGTGGTGGTAAAGTGTTTGATATTGTTTGCTGATAGGTATGCTCTTTAGTGCCTTTGATCAACACTGTACTGCCCAGCTTATGGTATCTATGTTTTGGTATCATATTTTAGTGGCTATGGCCACCTAGTAATATTGCAGCTGCCGTAAAAAGATTTGTTCTCCGCTTTGATGGCCACGCTCTGTCATGCAGCGGAAAAGTGTGTCGGCAAGAAATACAACTAAATTACCTAATGCCTCTTTACCACTCACACCCGCAGCAGATTGAAATTATTGCTAGTGTCATTCTTTCTGGCAGCAGTTTTACTGTGACTATATTGAAATCATGGATAAACACGCACACCACATAATGCTCCATGGCGCGGCATTAATAAAAGTTGGCTATACTATAATATAATGAGAATTTTACTATACTCAAACCTTGATATAGTTAACCTGGATATAACGAAATAAAAGTAAAACAGCCTTTTTTGGTTATAATGAACTTATTTTCGTGTAAGATGCAGCTTTGTTTTAATGAGGTTTGAGAGTACATATATTGAAGTTGGTTACTATATTGATGTTTAACTGTATTGGCATTATATTTGAAGGAACCTGATGTGCAGATACTGGCAAGGCTTATAGGGTTTAAAAGCTTTTTGTGTGCTTTAAGGATGTATTGACCATCTGTGGGCCGCATTTATAGCTTGCTTTTAGTGCGTCCAGAGAAAGGACTTGCTGCGGATGCCATTGTACCAGAGCATGGAGCCTGTGCTATGTCATTGTTGCAATGGTTCTAACTTTGTATCTCTGTGTTGGTGGTTGGTTTAGAAAAACCAAGTGAAAACCCTGCCTGCCTCCAGATGGTGGATGTGGCCATTCGAGACCTCACCCTCTGGGGTAGGTGTGTCCACTCTTTCTCACACCACCAGTCTGTCCTGCATATTGTGTTGCACTACTGCATGATATTCTAGCTCAATGCTCAGCTTGGCTGCCTAGTATTGAACTCTCTTCTGTCCTACTTCCAAGGAATGGCTCTAACCTTTCACTGCACTTGTTTGTACAAAAATGAGTGTTCTTCTCTTTTTTCTTTTCAAAAGCTGCACATCTGGACTTTCTGTTTTCCACAAGTATTATATTTGTCACTTGCTCTTCTTGAAATCTTTAAATTTACCTTCTTGCCTTCCTATGTCAAGTTCTTTCATGTGTTTCTAGGTGCTTATGTTGCTCTTGGCTAGCCTTCTTTGAATAATCATATGATATAGAGAAAGTATGTGCTGATTGGTTCAATTCTATGTACCCAATTTATGAGGTTGAGTATATTTTCTTGCGATATTAGGGGTGCTTGTACAAACTTTATTGATAGGATTACGTTTTTTTTTCATGTAGAACCCTTTCCTGCATACAACTCACACTTTAAGTAACGTCCGTAAAATAAATGAATAAGATCACCTTGTAGTACCCACACATTTCAAGTGAGAAAATTAATTTTATAGTTTTATGGAAGTGACTCCTATTAATTGTGCTCAGAGTTTCTAAAAGTTTCATCTTGACCCAGTTTCAGCCCCAATGTAAGTGGTACGTCCTCACCTATCATTGGTTTCTACCATCACCACTTTTCTTACATTACTGATGAGTAATGCTCTAAAGCCATCATGCACACTAGAATACGTGCAACTTTGTCTTTCAATTTTTAAAGTGCTTTGTGTGGGTTATATGGGGCAAAATATGGCACTTTCATTTTGGAAATATTGAAACATTGTTTCAATATTTTCTTTCATTGTTTCGAACCAGAGTTTTTCTGCTTTTTTTGCGTGAGTGACATTTTAGCTTCATCCACACCCCAAACAACAATGAAAGAACATGGCTGATGAGCATGTGAAAACAGTAAAAGCTCAATAATTTGGATTTTACAGAACTGGAAAAAATGTCCGAATTTTCCGAATGTCGAATTAATGAATGAACAAGAAAAAGAACATTAAAATCAAGTTGGAGAAGCATTCCTTTATTTACAGAAGTATTTTATAATGGTCATCTGCTTTTTCGTGCAGATTTCGGCTCACATTAAAATTTTTCTTAACTCTTCTAAATCACCAATAGCACGAAATTTGTTGAAAGTGCTCTGACCAACTTCCTCTAATATCAAAAGCGCCCCAAAGACTTTTCGAGAGGTGCGATAATGTCGTGGGTGCATCTCCTTGCATGACTCCTAGTCGGAATCGTGGTCTTCTTTGGTGTCCTTGACATCATTACTAGTTTCTTGATCGGTCAGGAGACAAGTCGTCGCAACACAGTCATCAATCGCGATGTAGTCTTGAGGTGTCACATCTGTGGGAAGAACAGCACCAAAGGTCAGGCAGTCATCTTCGGTAGACTCAGCTGACGCCTCGTCGCAGTGGTCACGGCGGAAAAAAAAGAGAACTTCGCAAGAAGAGACAGTGCTAACAGGAGAACGCAAGGGGAAATGGCGTCGAAGAAGAAGACACCGATATTCGGTGATGCTACGTTTGCCCTCACTAATTGATGACGATGTTGATGCCACTCAAGTTTCCGATTCATTATAGTGGTGCGCTGCTTTACCATACTTTCTTGTAGCGGCAGCCGTCAGCATTTGTCTGAATTAAGTGGTGCAGAGCCGAATTTTCGTGAATTAACGAATTTGATACCATAGATGCACTTTGGTCGGGACCAATAGAGACATCTGAATTATCCGAATTTTCAAATTAACAGGTGTCAAGTTAACAAGCTTTTACTGTAATAAACAGTAACCTTTGGAATGAATTCTTGCCAAAACCACGGTGTGATAATGAGGCACGTTATAGAATGCTTCGTTTTAGTTATGAAACTTTTGACCACCTGTGGTTCTTCAATGTGCACCGTAATATAACTTCTTTAGCACACTAAAGAACACAGATCAGATAGGCATGGCTAGGACACAACACTAACAACCAGCATTTACTTTATTTACTGAAGTAATTCATGTATAAAATGGTAGACAGTCGCAGCATGCATATGTGCACTTGTATACATTACGTACTCCTTTAATTTAATGCAGCCAAGCATGTGCAGACGAACAGTTAAGAAAAGAATGACCATGTGGAATCGGTGCAATGCTAGCTGCAAGATCTTAATCTGATACTCTTGCAGAACCATGTGCACACGTGCTTTGCTGTTGAAAATGCTAAATTGCACAACTGCATATGCACGGGCTGCTGTTGTCTCCTAAACATCAAGTGTCGAGTTGGTGAATAAACCAGAGGTGTAAAGCTAGCGCTGCATCCATGTCCTGTCTTTCCATCCTTTTTCTAGTGCAGTTAAATAAATAATCCTTGATACAGCTTTTTCAACCGACCGACCAATTGAAGAGTCTGCCTAGTAACTATTATTGCAGGAAGCATATCTATAAGTCTTTTATTTATACTGAACATAGATAATTGCAGAACAGTTGGTTGACTTTACAAATAACTGTAGTATTAGCACGTTTGAAATCAATCACTACACGTCCCCCTTGAACACTTATACGAGGTAGAGGCCATTATATCTTGTGCAGGGCAGGAAAAATGGCGCCAGCCTTGAGCATTCATAAATTTCGCATACATTTTTAACAATGCAGACCTGAGAGCCTGAGAGCTATCTTACGAAAAATATGGTGTCATGCTTTCGTGGTTCAACTGAAAAAAAAAAAAAAAAACTGCTGATAATGTTGAAATATGGCTGGCAGTCTTCTTTTCATGTCGGAACAATTTTTTGCTCTCATTCACACACTGGTGTCATGCAAGTTGTGAGGAATGCTTTGCTACATTTCATCGCTTGATTTAACTGCAGCAGCAGCGAACAGGGGTGAGACATCTGTGCATTTTGCGCATTTTCGGTATACTTCCATTTTCTTGCGCCCAGCTGCTGAAAAAGTGTAAAAATCATGAAAATTGCGCCGAACTGTTCCAACACAGCCTCGAAAGCTAGAATTTTGATGCAAACTTCAGCTTCAGTCAGGAAAAAAAGGCCAAATCTACTAATATGATGCGCCCAACCAGGGTTTTCTTTACTTTGAACCTTTCTTGTGACGAAGCTCCCATGCATGGTGCGGCCATAATTTCCTCTCAACTATTGTAAATATTTGTAGCCTCTCAAAAATGTTCTGCCGTACATCCAGTGTGCCGCTTCTTCTAGCAAGGCTGTGTGTTTTGGTGCCTCTGTCGCCTAGCGAAAACCAGAGTCGAGTGGTGAGCGTAGCAGAGCTAACTCTCAGGTTCTTGGTTGTGCGTAGCGCGTTCCTTCGGTTGCTACACTTTTCATGTCGACGCTGCTGGGTGCGGTCACCTACGTGTGCACGTATGCCATGAGCGAGTAACTGTAAACGTGGAGTCATTTCCCTGCATGTGACGCTTCTCCTGCATGCTCTGGCACGTGCAAGTTCTCAAAATGGGTTCTGTGAGTGACAAAACGGGTGCAACCCATTCCGGGTTTACGCCTATTAGCTACGTATTTATTTAGACAGGCGTGTTCTCATTGATTTTATAAAAGCCATCGCACACGAAATCTGCACATCGTTGTCTACAGGTAGAGAAAACCACTTAGTTACATGCGTAGCCGTATTGACGGAATGCGCGTTCAACCCATTTTAAATTATATCAACGGGCACCTCGGCGCTTTATTCGTGACTCATGACGTGTCGGCGACTACGTGGCACAGTGTTTATGAATGGTGATTTGCCACTGCCTCATTTTGTAATCCAAACTTGCAATGAGCGCTTTAAGAGGCGTCGCTGTGTGCAGGCTTTGGAATACACGAGCCTTTAGGCTTACCTTTATACTCGATCGGTGTGTTGGTCGTTGGCTGTCCCGCTGTATGACTTCGTTTTCTTTCTTTTATTTTTTCTTTGCAATAAAACGAGCCTCTGTATGTTGGGCTGTTCGTTTGCATGGGCACAGACTTCTTACCTGTGCTGCACAATGCGACCACTTCACGGGAGTCGCAGCGCAGACGGCAATCGCAATTTGATGTATTATCGGGAGTTCTACATCGACGGTCATGACCTATAGTATTAAAGAAAAATTAAATAGAACTGGCCAACGTGTGCTGTATTAATAACACGTGGTTGCTCGCGTGGAGAGCCGTTATCAGTAAGTACCATTAGCTTATCACTAAGTGATATACGCACGCACTTTACGAGATAGTGAGGGTGGCGAGGTTTCTTGGCTCTCGCGCTGTACTCTTGTATGGGGTCTTGCACGAGGTGGCTGCGAACAGCAGTGCAGTGCACTTTTGTTGTCTGTTAAAAGCTCTTGATGCTATCGTGTCAAGCTTTTTTTTTAAGCGAAGGATCGCTGTTACGTAACTAATATTCCTGTGCAATCACAATTTTTTAATTTCTTTTTGAGTGTGATGCGTTTTTCTTTTTAAATGTTTTCAGGAGACCTAGTTTTCAACAAAACCTTTTATTCATGAATTATTATTTCACATGTTTGTTACGAGAGCTAAATAGGTCAAGTGGTATGTAAAAATGTAGTGCAGTATATGCATGGTATATGTAAACTGGTAGCATAACTTCCATAGAAGCCCATGGATCCAGTAGTCGTCGGCCTGTTGCCACCGTCGCCATTTACGTGAGGAGAGGATAACGAACAGCAAACAAAAATAAAAAAATAAAATATGTCACAAGCGCAAGTGGTAGCGACGTTGCGTATTTGCTGTACATGGTGCGAAATTGACTTTTTTTCAATTGTTGACCTTTTATGCATTGTTATTAATACGCGATTTTATGGGATGTTGTGCCCTGCTCATTGCATGCTGGAGAGAAAAGAACTAAAATAAAAACAAAGATTTAGGAAGCAAAGTTGTTTACTATTAGCCAAATGACATACTTGCAATATGCACAAGAAACTTAGCAGAGGGAAGTGTGAGACAACTGTTCACGAGCACAATAGCATAATAGTTTGAAAGCTCAAGTTGCCCAGTCATCGAAAACCACTGCAGCTTTGAAAATATAGCTTTGGCAGCCGTAGAGTACGGCGTCTTGTTGCTTAACGTGTCGCGTTCATTGTGACCAAAGGTGAGGGCACGCCGGTTGTGCGCCAGAGAAAGCGGTCGGCAGTCACAGGAGCGGCTATCTAGACAATTTGTTAGCCATTTAGGCTCTGAAATGTCACACCAGTAAACAGAGCATAAAAAAAAATAAGTAATCTACTGAACGTACGCACTAAACCACCACCGAAAAGTGAGCGATGCCTCGTGGACCTGGCAATGCGCCGAACCAAGGAACACGCCAAACTAAACAGAAGCTCTGATAGTGTATTGCCTGGATACGCACCCAAAACCATTGGCTCATGTTGCCAGACTGCCTGCATGGGCTCGCTGTTTCTGAAACCAAACGAAAAAAATTGGGCACTCTACCACATACCGAAGACTAAAGCTTTATTAAAGCAACCTACAAATTTCTTTTGTAACAAATCAAATTAGCAGTATTGAAAATCAACATTTAATTTTTTATTTTCATTATTTGTCCCTTCCTCACCTGGTCGCACTTTAATCGGTTGTTGATGTCTGTTACGATAGGTTTCGGATCACTTTTCGTTCCGGCTTTTGCGACCTATTTAGATTGACCTTGGTTCATACCTGGCAATAATCTGTTTAACAACTTCCTCAAAATCTGTTTCAGTCTTATGTGTCATCATCATCATCAGCCTGACTACGTCCACTGCAGGACAAAGGCCTCTCCCATGTTCCGCCAGTTAACCCGGTCCTGTGCCTGCTACTGCCAATTTATACCCGCAAACTTCTTAATCTCATCTGCCCACCTAACCTTCTGTCTCCCCCTAACCCGCTTACCTTTTCTGGGAATCCAGTCAGTTATCCTTAACGACCAGCGGTTATCCGGTCTACGCGCTACATGCCCGGCCCATGTCCATTTCTTCTTGATTTCAGCTATGATATCCTTAACCCCCGTTTGTTCCCTAATCCACTCTGCTCTCTTCTTGTCTCTTAAGGTTACACCTACCATTTTTCTTTCCATTGCTCGCTGCGTCGTCCTCAGTTTAAGCTGAACATTCTTTGTAAGTCTCCAGGTTTCTGCTCCGTAGCTAAGTACCGGCAAGATACAGCTGTTATATACCTTCCTCTTGAGGGATAGTGGCAATCTACCTGTCATAATTTGAGAGTGCTTGCCAAATGTGCTCCACCCCATTCTTATTCTTCTAGACACTTCAATCTCGTGGTTTGGCTCCGCAGTTATTACCTGCCCTAAGTAGACATAGTCTTTCACAACTTGAAGTGCACTATTACCTATCTCGAAGCGCTGCTCTTTTCCGAGGTTGTTGTACATTACTTTCGTTTTCTGCAGATTCATTTTAAGACCCACCTTTCTGCTCTCCTTGTTTAACTCCGTAATCATGAGTTGCAATTCGTCCCCTGAGTTACTCAGCAATGCAATGTCATCGGCGAAGCGCAGGTTACTAAGGTACTCTCCATTAACTCTTATTCCTAACTGTTCCCAGTCTAGGCTTCTGAACACCTCCTGTAAGCACGCGGTAAATAGCATTGGGGAGATTGTGTCCCCCTGCCTTACACCCTTCTTGATTGGTATTCTGTTGCTTTCTTTATGAAGCTTATGGTAGCAGTTGATCCCCTGTAGATTTCTTCCAGGATGTTTATATATGCTTTATCGACGCCCTGATTCCGCAGTGTCTGCATGGCGGCTGATATTTCTACTGAATCAAACGCCTTCTTGTAATCTATGACGGCTATGTATAGTGGTTGGTTATACTCTGAGCATTTCTATATTACCTGATTGATAGTATGAATGTGGTCGATTGTTGAGTAGCCTGTTCGAAATCCTGCTTGTTCTTTTGGTTGATTGAATTCTAATGTTTTCTTTATTCTGTTAGCAATTACCTTTGTAAATAGCTTGTATACTACAGAGAGCAAGCTAATAGGCCTGTAATTCTTCAAGTCCTTGTCATCTCCTTTCTTATGTATTAAGATGATGTTAGTGTTCTTCCAAGACTCTGGTACTCTTCCCGTCAGGAGACACTTCGTAAACAGAGTGGCTAGTTTTTCTAACACAATCTGTCCTCCATCTTTCAGCAGATCTGATGTTACCTGATCCTCACCAGCAGCTTTGCCTCTTTGCATGCTCTCCAAAGCTTTTCTGACTTCATCTATTATTACTGGTGGGGTGTCATCTGGGTT
Source organism: Rhipicephalus microplus (assembly GCF_043290135.1). Classification (NCBI taxonomy): domain Eukaryota; kingdom Metazoa; phylum Arthropoda; class Arachnida; order Ixodida; family Ixodidae; genus Rhipicephalus; species Rhipicephalus microplus. The sequence continues at coordinate 173,776,766 of NC_134710.1, forward strand.
ACTGCTAGTTCTTATAGTATTAAGGTTGTGGTTGTCTCGGCTACTGTACAGATCTCTGTAAAACTCCTCCGCTATTTTAACTATCCTATCCATATTGGTAGTTATTTTGCCTTCTTTGTCCCTTAGTGCATACATCCGATTTTTGCCTATCCCAAGTTTTCTCTTCACTGCTTTGACACTTCCTCCGTTTTTCTGATGCAGCGATGGCGTAGTGGTTAGAGCATCCGCCTCGCATGCAAGAGGTCCGTGGTTCAAATCCCAGTGCCGCGCAGTTCCCAACCGGATAAAAAAAAAAAAATATTCGCGTGGTGATGGAACTGCATTACGAGGCCTGGGGTGCGGCCTCACCGGTAACCACTGCCGGGAACGCACTCCCTCACCAGAAGGATTGGCCACCCTGGTGCAGTATCTGGCCACTACCTCCCACATGCATACGTCAAATAACTCACGGCCCTCAGTCCCCAGCAGCTGCGAAGCAACTGACTACAGCGGCGGTCAGATCTGCAACACAGCAGAGGGTGCTAAGAATCTCTGGATCCGGACAGGCCGCCATTGGAACCTGAACTTGGCAACGTTTAGTGCTAGAACCTTATCTAGTGAAGGAAGACTAGCTGTACTATTCGAGGAGCTAGAGGGTGTTAAATGGGATATAATAGGGCTTAGTGAGGTTAGGAGGACAGATGAGGCCTATACGGTGCTACAGAATGGGCATGTCCTTTGCTATCGGGGCTTGGTTGACAGAAGAGAACTGGGAGTGGGGTTCTTAATTCACAGAAACATAGCTGGCAACATAGAGGAATACTATAGCATTAATGAAAGGGTGGTAGGTATCGTAATTAAACTGAATAAGAGATACAAGATGAAGGTGGTACAGGCTTACGCGCCTACATCCAGCCATGATGACGCTTCAGTTGAAAGCTTCTATGAAGACGTGGAATCGGCAATGAGTAAGGTAAAAGCACAGTATACTGTACTGATGGGAGACTTTAATGCAAAGGTAGGGATGAAGCAGGCTGGAGACCAGGCAGTAGGAGATTATGGCATCGGTACTAGAAACGCCAGAGGAGAGCTACTAGTAGAATTCGCAGAACGCAATAATTTACGGATTTTAAATACCTTCTACCGAAAACGAGGAAACCGCAAGTGGACATGGAGGAGCCCTAATGGCGAAAATAAGAACGATATAGACTTTATAATGAGTGCACACCCAGGCATCGTGCAGGATGTGGAAGTGGTTGGCAATGTACGATGCAGTGACCATAGAATGGTACGGTCTCGAATTCGCCTAGATTTGAGGAAGGAACGACAGAGGCTGATACGCAAGAAGCCAATCGATGAGCTAGCACTGAGAGGGAAAGTAGAGCAATTCAGAGTCTCGCTTCAGAACAGGTACTCGGCTCTTAGTGAGGAAACCAACCTTAGCATAGATACAATGAATGATAATCTGACGAGTATCATTACGGAGTGTGCAGTGGAAGTTGGAGGCAGGGTAGTTAGATAGGACACTGGCAAGCTTTCCCAGGAAACGAAGAATCTCGTTAAGAAGCGTCAAATCATGAAAGTCTCAAGTACAACAGACAAAATAGAACTGGCAGAGCTTTCGAAGTTGATTAACAGGCGTAAGGTATCCGATGTAAGAAGGTATAACATGGAGAGAATTGAACACGCTCTCAGTCTTATGTGTATTTGAAGCCAATTAAAATATGCACTGGTGCCCCCACATTGCTAAAAAGTTGTATTTTCAAGCTTCCAGGACGCCATACTAAATGCCGCTAACCGCTCCGAAGCAAGGTTCTCCTGCTCCAAAATTGAAATTTCTCTGCTCCAAAAACTGCTCCCAATTTAGTCTCGGCCGTCTCACCCCTAAGCAAAGCAGGCTCTTAAGTTGTTGATGAATTCACAGCCATTCTTATTCATGTCAGTTATATGCTCAACATCTGTGCTATTGACATGGCAGCATTCTGAAGGAGAGTTTCAGACACAGCAGTCGAGTTCGTGCAGGGGATCCGAGCCACCTGTAAGTGCTCAATCTGGCTATTGAAACTCTCCTGAGTAAGGTGAACACACGACTATGCCAGCACTGATTCAAGGCATTGTGATGCTATCGCTTGTTCGAATACCTTACATAGAGCCAAGTATTTTTAAGCATTCGGAGAGTTCTTCCAGCAAGCGTGCTGCCCCTTAAGAAGCACATAAATACATAAAAATAGCAATGCACTATTTTTAGAAAGTTTATGGGTAAAGGCAAAGCCTTTTTCATGTTGTCTAAAAATTAAAATATCTTCAACAACGGTAGTATTCGTCTGGATAGGGTCAGAAATCGAAATTATGCGAAAGTTGTCTGCATATAAAAAGACCTTTCAGAACCTCATCCCAAAATAATATTCAAGTCATGGTCAATAGAAGCTAAGCAGCTGTTACAATGTACTGGAGCAGAATATGAACGGATGCGAATTCCCTTTTGCTGGATGAATATTTCACTGTAAAAAGAAACATAAGTTGAGAGTAGGAAGTACTCAAGTAAAATCATGAAACTGTTTTTGCGTTCGTGCCCATGTGAAAATGTGAATCAAATGGCGGAGTGCTGAACTATGCTAAAGAATTGCCTCAGAAAGATGGAATACAATTTGAAAACATTTCCCTAACATCTTTCTATATACAGTGTAGACCAGTTATAACATTACCACTTATAGTGCTGGATCGTTTAACAATGCGGTCTTTTTCGACTCCCATAGAACCCTACGTATAGGCGTACGGCTTATTGTACAATTCCCCAAGATGAAAGACTGCTTATAATGCAGTTGCCGGAAAATTGTGGTGACAAACGGGGTAGCGGATGTGTGTCTAAGGAGGAACCCTGGGTGCGCTGCTGGGGAGAGAATGACGAAGTCGTTATGGAGGCGGAGGGGACACAGAGTGAATGAACGAAAAGCAGAGGGCGGAAGAAAAGAAAAAAGTTGTGGCACGCTACACATGCTCGCCGAGTAAGGGAGGAAAGCCTCCCTTACTTGCCCAGAAAGCCTTTGCATCGGCGCCAACGCGGCAACAATGTACTAGCTTTGCCAGTGCGGCTCTAGCCGCTTGCTGCCGGCTGCACTCGGCTCAACATGGCACTTGCGATCCCTTTCTTATCAACCGTGCTTAAGAGTTTCCTGCCAGAAAAAGTGTCGTCGTTATCGAGCTTACTACGGATATTGCATTAGCTACTTGGTCCGTATGTTTGAAAGCATTTACAGCTGTAGGCGAGCTTTCACCTTTGCTACAAGTATGCAATCTTGCATGAGCTCGGCGGGTTTTGTCCTTGCACGGCCGTGAGCGCAAGCTTCATATTACGCACGCTGTACTTGGTTCTGTATTTCAGTACCATCTTTTCGATGCCGAATCTTCATGTCTTGGACAAACTTCCTGCGACAGCATACCTAAAGGCAGGCTAGGCCTAATCAGCGTTGGTTGCATTTTGGTAGCGGTCGCATGCTATCTAAGTTGCGGTTTAGTACGGAATGAACGAAACTCTTTGCAGTGGCTGCACTTGAAGGGAAGGGATACATATTTTGATTGAAAATGAGGGCAGCCCGTGTAGCTCTGGAATGGTGGTTTGCAATTCAGTTGCGATGTTCTGAAATTGGGTGCATGCCCCTGAAATCGAACAATTGGCATCTTCTAGCACGTGAAATTTTGGATGTGTCTCAATCAATCAATCAGTTTCATTCAGCCTCTTTGTATGTAATGTAACATAGTTAGTGATAAGTATTAGATTCGTAGGTCCCATAGTTTCAAGTTCAGTTCTTTGGTAGCTATTTTATTTTTTTAACATTCAGAAGTTTGAATGGTTGTAAACACCAGCATTGCATGCTTAAATTTTCGGACACAAGAGGCTGCACGCTCAACATTTCTTGTGCAACTGTGGCCCTTGAAAAAGGTTGCGTTGGTTATAGTGTGATTATTCGTGACTCCTGCGACTTACATTATGAGTAGTGGTCTATACTGTGTGTGTATATATATGTATATAATATGTAGAGTGCAAAAGAATATATCAAGCTGAGGAAAAATCGTTCTCCGGAAAAGACTCGTTTCGGCCGTGAAAGTAAGTGTGTGTGTGTGTGCGTGTGCGTGTGCGTGTGCGTGTGTGTGTGTGTGTGTGTGTGTGTGTGTGTAGTGCAATCACACCAGAGACAACACCCACAGCTGTTCCTTATCTACTCCTTTCTCTCCCTTTAGCTCGCTGCCTGTGCGCTTGAACCCCAGCGTCGTTATTGTTCATGACACTCGGCCATGTCTGTGAGTGCGCGCCACTGCCGATAATGCTTCTGGTGGGCAGCGCTGACTGCATTGCAGTGGTCTGACCCAATCATGCTAACACTGCTTGGGAGTCTGTGTTTCCTGGCGAGCAGAATCGGCTCTATTGCTGTGGTTGGTAGGCTTGTGCAAATATTCGAATGCTTCGAATATTTGAATGAAAAGTTGAGTATTTGAATTTGCTTTGATTCAAATTTAAATTATCGAGTATTTTCGAAGTATTCGCCATGAATGAATAGGTGTGTATTAGTCCGCATGTCACCGCCTGTGAAGGTAGTTTCACTGCAATGTAGAAGCACTAAGCCGTGAAAGCACCTATATAGAAAAAATTCGCTTTGTCGCGAAGCCCCTCTTCAAGTTTAAAGGGGCCCTGCAACGCTTACTGTACATGGTCAGAAAACGCTGCTGATCGGTAGTCGAGGTTCTGAGAACACGGGAGGCAAATATTACTGCACAGCACGCGGCCTGTAATTGACAATAAATTTTCAAAACTAAAAATTTCTTTCTTCCCTCGGCAAGTGACATTACAAGCTCAAAAATCACTTGTCGCAGCCAAGAAGGAATATACGGCTCTGGTCACAGCCTTTGGCTGATTTGAGCATGGCGTGCTCGTCGTTACAGGAACCGCCGCGGGAGGCCATCGCTTGTTCTCGAGCACGTGCGCGATCGCACTGAAAATTTGCGTATTCGAAGAAAAAAAAGGTGCTCGAGGTCACGAGGTGCATGTGACGTATTTTCTTTTGCCATGCCATTCCTCCCTGCTTAACTTCCAGCTATTTCGCCGGGACAAGAAGAGAGAATGCAATTGCAGCATGCGACAAATTTTTGGAACTTCGTTTGTACAGAACTGATTCTAGAAACTTTGTAGCGGTGAATTTGTGAGGCAACAAGCATGTTTACTGGCTTCATGGCTACTTGAAAAAGTGTTGCAGGGCTCCTTTAAAGGAACATGTTAACCTGAAATCAATTCACTATATTAAGCTTTTTACGATGGCTTATATGCTCCAAGTATAATAAATTTTAAAACGTTAAGTATCTTACTGGTTATCACTCGCATCCTACCGAAACTACTACTCAAGGTTGTTTGGACTCCTTTTGAACGAAAAAAAAAAGGCATTTGCATAGAGTCCTTATTTCAATTCAAAAGAAATATTGTGCAGGCTAGTTAGGTCTTTATAAATATATTTTTTTATATGTCATGCATACCATCCGAATTCAATTCGATGTTATTCGATCCAAATCACTATTCGCTTCGAATTGGCTTCGAACTTGAAATTCACTATTCGCACAAGCCTAGCGGTTTGTCTCTTCCTGATTCCGGCGTCTTATAAAAACTTGCCGACAATGTCTCAGGTGGGCGGACCCGACTGTTTCCAGATTGTCGCAGGTCCAGTTGACCTGCGGCAATCCTTCTCCTGCTGCTGTTTTACGAACGGCATTTGCAATTGTTTAATGCCGCAATGTGTTCAGTTCGCCACACTGTTTGTGGAGGATCGAGCTGCATCGGTGTGCTCTCCCACTTTCGCGGGATGAGGTGCGGACCACTTTTTGAGCTTATGTTTTGTATTATGCTCTTATGGCAGTGCTGACTTTATGTTCCCTAGGTGCCCGAGGTGGTGGTCCTTGACAAAGTGTCACATGCATTGGAGTCGTAACAGTCAGAAGTTATGTTATGAGCAGGCAGCTCGGGCTTCACCATGAAGTCCTTAATGGCAGTAACCACAACCACCGTGACAGGCACGTCGGCTTTTTGCATGGAGGTAGTACTTAGGGCACCTTGCATGTCACAAACATCCACGTGCCCGCCTTTCAGTAACTGCCTTGATGCCCTGGGATATGAGTCTGCCTGGTCAAAGTCCCTTTTGTCAACAACTCCGGACATGGCTAGATTGTGGAGTGGTTAGGCATTGATTGTATTACTGGCATTCATGGACAGGTATGTGCTGGTGACTAAGTGCCCAAGTGATGATGAGTGTGGGGGAGGCCTTTCTGATAGATGTGGATGTGAACCGCTCTTGGCAGCGAGCAGGGATGTTCTGGTGCTGGTGCTGAGACAGAATTACAGTACAGCCTGTGTACATTGTTTGTACAAGATCTTGACTATATAGCGGTCTGCTGGTGAGCTGCAGTTTGCAGTTGCAGCCTCGAGATAGTGCCTCTTCCGAGTTCTGTCCTCGGCGTAAGTAGAGTTGGGCTCGCTGGAGGCACAGAGAATCTAGCCGAAGGTGGCAATCAGGGCTGCACTTCATTCCATCCAGGACCGCTGCCTCATGCCTTCGTATCTGTGCCATGCCGCAGCGCCATCCTAAAGGTGCTGTATGGCCACCAACAATTTCTGCAGTTCCGTCCAAGTCATTCAAGCTCAGGTAGTGTTGATGGTCACCACCAGTTTGGCATGGTCATGAAAGCCACGGAACTCCGGTATTTCGCTGGCGGCTGGCAATGGTGGGATGGCAGGCAGAAATCTAAAGAGTGCCGAAGTGAAGCAGACAAGCTGGTGCGCAGACCAGCAGGTGCGAGAGCTGCATGAGGGTGCTCCGGAACTCTCTCTGTTGCTCGGGTGAGCTGGCCTCCAGGTCATGTGAGGCGGCTACGTCTAGCATGGTGTCAATGGCGCAATATTCCAGCATGATTGCAGAAAACAGGGCAAAGCTCTACACTGTCAAGGCATTGAATGTGACACAGAGTCACCAGATGATATGAGAAAGCTCGCCAGTGTTTTTGGCTAATCCACACAAAGAGACAACAGCGATGTCCAAGGAGTATGGGGTGGTTACAGTGCCCACTTTGGCATAATTCTCATTAGAGGGATCTTGGGCAGCACCCCTCAGCAGCTCAGGTGCCGATGAAGTCTTCAACGAAAGGTTGTCGCCACGAGAAGCTCACGGACAGCATGAGGCTGTGCGTTGTCTTGACGAGGGCGGTGTAAACCTGCCTTTTGGTGACTGAGGAGGCCTGAACACCATCCTTGAAGGGTGGCATAGGTCCTTCTGTCTGTAGTAGGGTCCTGGTGTACATGAGCGAGGAAGCTTGGATGGCGTTCCTGAGATTGATAGAGCTTCACTGTAAGTGGCCGACGAAGACAGATGGCTTCAGCTGAATGGTTCAGGTTTTGTAGACTGCGCCATTTTAATGAAATCAGACACAGAGAAGCACCCATTCCTGGGCTGGTGGTTCTTTATCTACCCCTTTTTTTCAGTTCAGCTAGCTATATGCGTACCCTAACCCCAGCTTCAGTCTTGGTCATGAACGGCTCTTTGTGTCTGCCTGTAAAGTTTTTCTAATGTCAATGATCATACTAGTACTCGTAGATATGCAGCACATGTAATTAATGAACCAGGTATGTTGTAATCCATGACAGCTAGTGGCTCCTTCGAAATATTATTACAATTTTCGGCACAACAACAGAGTACTGCGACAAAACTGACTTAAGGAGTGCTTTGCGTGCGATAGATGAAGGCCAGAAACTTTTAGAACCGCTGTCCTTTGGTTTTATTGTTTATTGCAGTATGTTAGGGATGTTTTTTAGATATTTACAGCCATGTTTACACAATAGAGAGGTTTGCTCCATATTTGGAAGTACAGTAGACTCGCGATAATTGAAACTCTGATAATTCATACTTTCGGTTATATAAAAAAAATCAGTTTTATGGCTGGCCCTTCATTCTTTCCATGTATTTAAAAGCCTCTTTATTCAAACTCCATCATTCAGTTAATTCATATTTTTTACAGTTCTATACCAGAAAATATCTGCTGGTTTCCCATTACTATTTGAGAATCTTTTTGCTTATATAATTTTAATGGTTTAAAAAATGAAAAATAAGTGCCTTATGCTACGAGTGGGACATTTGTGAAATGGTCACGATGACGTGAGAGTGTTCACTTATAATTAATCCCTAGTAATCAAACTAGCTGCAATGAAGAAATAACTTTTCATGCATCAAGATATGTAATAAAATGCTGATTGTCCATTTTTGTTGGGATTATAGAAAAAAGCACCACTTGGCATTACTATGGGGAATGGCAGGAGTAGTTCAAAAGTTCAGTTTTTGGCTGGTTAGGCTGAAAGTGGTGCTATCTAGCAGGGCCCTATTGAACCAAGCAAGCAGGATCATAGCCTCTAAGATTACAGAAAATTGTTCAGTGGCCGGTGTTAGTACTGTGGTTCCCGCTATTTTCTCTCTGCTGCTACTGGTGTCGGCAGCCGCATAGTAAAAGTGGGAAACGTTGGTCATGGAAACAGAAAAGAGTCCGCTTTCACACGCAGGTGGTTTAAGTGTGCTAACGTGATGCAGACCATTAAAACATGATAATATTTAAAAATAACCACTTCTTTGGTACGAAACTAGCACTACAAAGTTTCTGCACCGCTATTTTAACAATTAACGTAAACTCAACATTTGCCTTTAGTGTCCCTTCAAGAACTGAATTGGAATTCTATGCACCTCTTATGCACCCCTTATGTATGGGGCTGCTGCGGGAGCATCTTGTGGTTCACTGCTGCTTTCTGTTTCAGCTATTAGGAGGCTGTCAGCCTCCTAATAGTTCTAACTTACTAGAACCTTTACACTTATGAAGCGTTGCTGTGGTTTGGCCATGTACCACAAGGAACAATACCTTGTGAACACCACCGCAGAACCCCACACAATAGCATGACAGCAAAACATTGCAGACGCTAGGCGATGCTGCTGTGATGAAGTGCTTTAGAAATGGCAGCCTACTTGTAAAATTGGTGTATGGCGATTGGACGAAAAAGTGAATTGAGGGGTAGAGGGGGAGGAGTGATGTGAGAGAGAGGGAGAAGAGGGGAGAGGGTGCTACTGCATCACAAATGAAGGTTTCCTTTCCCACCATTTAGGCCTTGCAGACAGCACAGTTGGCATATCAGGGCACGTTTGCCTATGAACATGGGCGTTGCTGAAGAAACCCAGTTCCCATAGTGACGCTCACAGGCTGCGTTCATCCGGTTTACTTCTACCCTAATGCCTCCTTCCAAGCACCGTTTAAGTTCACATAATAATGTCTTACCAACTAACCCATCAACACATGCTTCTAGAGTTCTTCGCTGAAGAACAGGCGGATCACTGCTCCACACTTCCTACAGAAACATTGGTGTGTTTCAGTCGAATTCAGACTGCCTGCTACATGACAACCTGGGTTCACTTTCCTCACTGGACTAAGATTTTTTCATGCTATGCTAAGAGTTGCTCAAGTTTTTCTGGTGGTAGAAACTGGCCTAATAAAGAGCTTAACAGCTTCACTAAAAAAAAAGGCTTAAGGACAAAATGTGCATTGGTGAATCGACATGTCTTCTTACCCTCTTGTCATCTCTCCCTACAAAGCTTTCAGCAGGTTAGCTGGAATGAAACGAGAGGGAACACTTGAATGATGCACCAACTGGCTCAAAATAGCGTACTGTTGAGGGAGAACATGCTTAAGGCGTGCGACAAATCTGTGCAACTTTGCTGATACATGACAGATTCAAAAGATGCTTGTGGCAAGTTATTCGTCAATCAATAAACTCCTTAATGAAGTCATTCGATGATTACTTAAAAAGTGTTGTAGGACTCTTTGAATGATTCCTACCAATGCTAGGCTGGCTGTTGCAGCACAGACCCCTCAAACTACAAAACACTGTGCAGTGCACTAGCTCCCGATCAGCACACATACAAAATAATAGCCTCACAACAAGACAGTACCACAAAACATGTAGAATAATACTCATACAAAAAGCAACTTGAACTTGTACCTCATCCAAGGCAAGTAAAGCACGAGCACACATGAACAGAGCTAGTATAAAAAGTGAAGAAAATGTGCATACATTTCAGCACAAATTTTCAAGTTCGGATAAAGGGTTTGTACACCACGAATTTGCAAGTGCGAATAAATTTGCAAGTTCGGATAAAGGGTTTGCACATCACGCATTTGACTTCGCAGCATTTTGACAACGGCTGAAGCAGCTGGGATGCTGGTGCTTCTGGCTTTTTTCGCAACATAGTCATGGTCGTTATCATCACTGCTGCCATGACTCTGACCATGAAGACTTACCCATAGATCTTAAGGCAATAAGAAAAACATGTGGGTCATTCATGTGCAACACTAGCCATATACATACAATATATAAGAGAAAACTTGGAAAGGAATTCAAAACAGGACCCACGCTGTTCACTCCTTATTCCAAGTGAAAACACTTGGAATACGGAGTGAACAGTGTAGGTAACCCAGCAGCCAAGTATGTATATATGATGTCTGTCTGATCATTTGAAATTAATTCTCTGAAATGTTTTTGAACAGAAATAGTCTTCTTGCTCAAATTCCACTGGCTCTGTAGATCTAGGCAAAATGGTTTTCTATAATGTGATGTATTCATAAAGCACAAGTACAAAAAGGCCTCTGATAGACTAAAAATTGCTCTTCAAAGTTGCAAAACAAATCGGCTTGATGAAAATGTTTGCTTTACATTCACTTAGTGCCAACGCTTCAAGGGGACAACGGCAGTTCAGTACCAGTAACTGAATGCACCAAGATTTTGAACAATATTGCGGCGGTATTTGCAAATGAACTACCTTTAGATAGTTCACTTAAGTGTCTTCAACCTGATGTGGCACTTTCTTTTGTACCCATTATAGTTACAGCACACAGCATACAATGTGCATTAAAATGTGTTTCGCTTAAAGGGGCCCTGCAACACTTTTTTAGCATGGTCAAAAAACACTGCCGATCGGTAGTAGAGGCTCCCTACAACATGCAAGCCAAATATTATAGAGCAGCACGTTGCCTGGAATTCACAATAAATTCTCAAAGTCAGCTAAAAACTGCTTTCTCTTCTCTCTACAAATCACGTATTTGACCTAAAAATCACACTTAGCTAGCCCATCTATTAGCCATTGGCTGATTTGGACATGGTGCGCTCACTCGTTACAGAGATCGCCGCAAGAGGCCGCCACTTGTCCACGCGTGCGCGCGATCACTGAAAAAGCCATGCATTCGAAGAAAAAAAAAAAGAAAAATGGGCTCAAGGTCATGATGTTCGCATGACGACGTTTCTCTGTGGTCCTGCCATCTCTCCCTGCTTAACTTCCAGCGCTTTCGTTGGGACGAGAGAAGAGAGAATGCGATTGCAGCGTGTGACAAATCTTTTTAACTCCGCTCGTGCTGGACGTATTCTTAAAATTTTTGCTGCGTTGAATTCGTAAAGCAATAAGGTCTTCCAGTGAATTCATTCCATGGTTACTCAGAAAAGTGTTTCAGGGCCCCTTTAAGAAAAGTCTAGGTCCCAACTGAATCAGCACTAAACTCCACTCATGCTGGACGTATTCTTAAAATTTGTGCGACGTTGAATTCGTGAGGCAATAAGCTCTTCCAGTGAATTCATTCCATGGTTACTTAAAAAAGTGTTTCAGGGCCTCTTTAAGAAAAGTCTAGGTCCCAACAGAATCAGCACTAAACTTCTAAAGTTAACCAAGCATCATTCAGCCTACTTACTTTCACTTATATTTCAGCAATTCATCGATCCAGTATGCATGGCAGAAGACTGGAAGTCAGCGTTCATATTACCCATATTTAAGTCGGGTGGCAGATCCTTTCGAAGCAATTACAGGCCCATATCATTAACCTCAAGTAACTGTAAGTTACTGGAACATATAATACAAAAACATATCATGACATTTCTAAGCGACAACAATCTACTTCTCATAAGTCAGCATGGCTTTCGCAAAAACGTCTCCTGTCAAACTCAACTCTTTGCATTACAGGTCTTCCTGTGTGCTCAGATTTGGGTGCACGTTAAAGAACCCCAGGTGGTCAAAATTTCTAGAGCCCTCCACTAGGGCATCTCTCATAATCATATCGTGGTTTTGGGATGTTATACCCCTCAAATCATCAGTTGCAGGTCTTCATCAATCACTGCACTTGTCACTGTAGGTCGACGCAATCTTTGTTGATTTTTCGAAGGCGTTTGATTGCGTTCTTCACAACCATTTGATTTTAAAAGCACACTATCTCCAACTGGACCACAAAGCAAGAAAATGAACTGAACAGTTTTTGACAAATTGTGAATAGTTTGTCAAAATACAAAATCATATCTCGAATATCCCACTCGTCATATCAGGAGTACAACAGGGGTCAGTGCTTGGCCCACTTTTTTTTAAAACTTCATTAGTGACATAGCAGCCAACATAAATGCATCAATTAGATTGTTTGCAGATGACTGCGTAATGTATAAAGAAATAATACCTCCGACAACTATTAAGCACTTGATGTCAGCCTTCACTAATCTAACAGATTGGTGTTCCCTATGGAAGACGCAGATTAATGTAAATAATACAAAGCACCTCAAGTTTAACATGGCAACAAATTGTCAGACTAATTCATGCACAATTCACAATATCACAATTGGCACAATTTGGACATATAAATACTTTGGTGTAATATTTATTTCAACGTTGACCTGGAATGACCACATAGAGTACACAACTTGTATAGCTTTGAAGAAGCTCCACCTCTTGAAGCAATGCCTTCATTTCGTGAACCGTGACACCAGGTTAGTAGTTTATAGCTTGTCCATTCATCCTGCATTAGAATATGCATCTATTATTTGGCATCCTCGTCATGTCACCTAGACAAATCAACTTGGAGTGGTTCAAAACAAATCTGTCATTATATTTCTTAGTTCATCCTGTCATCTCATTCTCGATTTCAAAGTGCCACAAAACTAAAAAGCACCCTTAACATGTATTCACTCACCTTGTGCTGAACACTTGCCTGGTTATCTTTCTTTCACACCCTCTACCATAGCAGTGCGTCTTTTTCACCATCTCAAATTTTTAACATAAAAGTCGAGCGCGAAAAGTACAACAAAGCACAGGAAACAAGGAGATAGAATAGAACGCTCACACTTGAGTTTTTCCTGCACGCATCACATCTCATCTAGATTATACCACACCAATAAAGTCAAATTTTTTCTCACATTGCAAAATACTGAAATTCACCTCTTGCACTATCAAATTATCAGTCTCGTTAGTTGACGCTCCACTTGTTTCTCGAGTGCGATATTACTTTTTTTTAAAAAATCAATTAATTTTTTTACTGCATGTGATCTTTGATTATGTTCATTTCAGAACGAGAACTGAACAAACAAAAATTATCTTGGATGTTATTTTTATGTCTCAAATGGTTTTGCATTGCATTTACATTAAATCTTTTTCAATTGCTGTATGCATGAATTGTGATATCCTTCACTCCTTAGTAAAAGCCCCCCCCCCCCCCCCCATGTAATGCCCTCCGGACGTGAAGGGTATACAAATAAATAATTAAATAAATGAATAATTAATCAGCAATTCTTGGAGGGGGGTGAAGATTTGCTCTTCCATTATGAGGAGCTGCTACTTTGAACACAAATATTTTATTGCCAGTTTCAAACATAGGTGGCATCAGCTTAGCCAGTGTAAGTGGGTCCTTCAACCCTTTTTCCCTTCATCTGAAAGCCACATTTTTGCTACGAAGACTGATTACTTACATATATCACCACTTAGGTTGCTGGACCCTCCCGCTTTTAATGCTTCAGTCATAACACTCGCATGACATGCTACAGCGTAAGCTACCAACTCTGACTGTTTTCTCTCTTTACTTACGTCATAAAATGCACCCTAGCGCAGCCTGCAGGTTTTCTCCTGCCAGAAGAGCAGACCTAATTCATATTATGAGGCAATTTAACAACCACTTTCTTCCCCTTAACCTTGGTAGTGTTTCAAGTACTAGTTGAGCTATGGGAAGCTGTCATGTTCAGTGAAAACTCCGAACTTCAGGAGGCTATCCTGAGATTGTAGAGGAGGCCTACTGTGAGTAGGATAATGTCCCTTGCTTCTCGCAGCCCCTTTCTTGATGGCGTAAACAAAGTTGTCTTAAAGACTATAGTTTTTCTTGGGGTACTTTGACGCAAAAATTTTTGTCTGTCTGTCTGTTTGTCCATTGTAATGATACCTCAAATGGCACCAAACGATACCCCAATTGGTCAACCCCATTCGTAGCGGCCGCCAATATTTTTCAAGTTTCAGCATTCATACATGTGTGATTGTCAATTAAAAAGCAATTATTGCACATATCTGAGGCACTATAACAGCACGTTAATATTTTGTATGTGTGTCTTTATACTAGAGAAGCTATACATAAGTAGTTTTGAGGACCGTAGCGTTTATCACGGTGCACTGACAATGCAACGTGATGCTCAAAAAGGCAAGTGTTTCTAGTGCTTTGCTAAAACGACACGGTGGTGGCACCTGCCCATCGCTTTGCGTTTTACACCTTATCGCCTCCAAGACAGGTATGCTCGCCTTCCTTCGTTTTCGAAAATAACTGCCAGATAACGCTTGTGTCTAACGTGCCTCAATGCGCTCATTCGCCTTCAATGCATAGATCGAAACTCTCTAATGTAGTGCCTCCAGAATACAATTTACCGATTTTCTCGTGCAGAACATCAAATAAACATTTCGATCACTCCCTTCACATGCAAGACTATCGTCTTTCGATGGCACTTGCAGTGAAACATGCTGATATGGGGTCAATTTTTTTTTCTTGCATCAAGGGCAAAGCCATAAATACGGTAGCAACTGATTCTAATGCTGCTTGAAAAAAACCAAGAAGCTCTATCTGCAATTTGCATTTTAGTGAACTGTGTAAAGTAACCTTGCTTCCTTGAAACTCGGTAATCGCAGACACTGTTCGTGCCCTGTGTGCATGTTGCAATATGCACACTGTAACAGTGCCAGTGCACATGCAATGTACCATAATCATTTCTGCATTTTGTCTTACTGAGGTTGTAGTGTAAATATAGTGATTAATGATCGTTTTTAAAAATAAATACTTTCTATTGATGCACACTGTTATCTATTAGCAGCTATTTGAGCCATTAATGAAAAATATTCAGAATCACAGCGGGAATAGCTGCTTTTACTCTCTGACTGACATGATAAACGTTTTCCCATTGTTGTAACTCAAGGGTTACAGAGGTGTGCATCCTTAAAAGGTGCTCAAGGGCTGATGTCTGAGGCACTTGCCTGTTCATGAAGCAAATTTGCTTTGTGGCATTTCTTTTTGCGCTACTCTTAGAGGCCAAAGAAGCATCACAAGTAGTCATCGTGCCTAAGGGACCTTTGGTGGCACAGCACACCTAGTTATCCCTTGTTACATTATTCATTGTAAGTGCCGTTTTCAGTTGTAGCTGCCTGTGTCATGTTCTCTTGATCACCACTTTTTATTCAGATATAGTTGTGTGCATTAGAAACTGGTGTGCATGCTGCTGAAATTCGCAGTTCACAGAGTTAAAGCAACTTGTTTCAGTTGCTGTGCTTATCATGAACTGCATTGGGTAGCTAGCATACCAGGTCCTACACCTTCTTCTTCAAAGCAATGTCAGGGTGTTACTCTTCCTTCCTTAATTATTCCAAACATTGGGATAATAAACAAGATCTAGCATATGGGTATAGACATCATTACATTCACCTGTACCATATGGTACATTATTAAGGAGGATTCACCACTGTGCAGCTTAGTTTTCTGGTATTTTAGATGCAAGTGCTGCCTCAAGCAATGTAAGCATAGTGCACAACAATTTAGAAAATCACTGGTGCCTTTAGCGAGGACTTATCTGCTGCAAAGCCAGGTGATTTTAGATTCCTAAGAAAGAAAAGCTTGAATGTACTTTATTTTAACGTGTTCCAATGACAGGTGACCACACTCCATATACCATAGTCATATGATTACTTGCTTTTCTCACTTTTAGCGCCATCCTTCTAGAGCTTTTCTCTTGCCAATTCTGTCCCCACATTGACTGTCTTACAATTTCCTATGCATCTGCGTAATTCTCTTCATTTTGCCAGGAAGCATTCTTTTTCTCTCTGTCCTTGTGCTGAATGCTTGAGGGTCTACATTGTTTCACAAGTGTGTTGCTGTATTTTATAAAAGCAATTAAATTGTGTTAATTTTCTTTTTGACTTTCAGATTCTCCATGGCGTCACTTTTGGGCATGGACAGACTTCCTGAGTTATGTAGAATTCATGGCCACCTTTGCACTCTGCTCGGGGTCCCTCTTGTACCTGCTGCTTGATGTAGAGATCGTGGTTGAGGCTGTAGGCTTCGTAGCTTTACTCACTGAAGCTCTTCTAGGGCTGCCTCAATTCTGGCGTAATATGCGGAACCAGTCTACTCATGGCATGAGGTAAGGGTAACTCTTCGTTATAGTGATCATGCTCTATTAAGTCTGTGAAGCAGGACTTGTTGCCTGAAACACTATGAGAGGGAATGGATGCTGTTCTAGTACTGCATACATGAAGCATAAAATGAGAGGATTAGCAGATAGTGAACCCAAAAAATGTATAACGAATGTGACCTTTCCGAAGGTCACAGGTTCGGTCCCTGCCAGTGGCAAGCTGTCTTTCCGTCCAGTTTACTTTCTTCACATCTATATTACAATAAACATAAAACAGTACAATTAACATTCTCTATACTTTCCTTGCCTTCATTGTCTGCTAGTTTTCATTAAGTTTGGTCAACCAAAGAAATGAGCCCTCAAGAATTTCCTTCCTTTATTCAATATGAGAGGCGACTATGTTTTGCATAAGCCTGATAACCACAGGCGTTCTTGGGTTTGTTTTGTTTACATCCTCAAGTTGTTTCTTACACCGCAAGTTTGTATAGCTTCTGATGTTTGTGCACAATCGTATAGTTAGTCTGGTTACGTGCGTGGTCCACACTTCGCTGGGGCGTAGTGTGCTGGTGCTGGCTGCAGAGCTTCTCTTAACGGCATGAAGGCCTCCGGAGCACATCTTGGCCCTGACTACGAAGCAGTGCAAAAGGTTTTAGAACTGCACGCGATATTGTCATTTTTTTAATACAATATGCACGAAAATGCAAAGAATTATGCTTGGATGCCTATATTGCAACGCCAACCTATGCGGTGTAAGGCGGCTCATGGAAAGAGGTGATGCTAGGTGAAACAGTGAAATTCATTGGACATCTCATTTATAGAAAAATTATTCACATCATGGGTATCCATCTACTTCTATCGGAACACTAGGAGACTTATCGCAACACAACAAAAGTTTACTGAGAAATAATAGCAAAAGTTGAGCTAGCTGGTGGTTCATACTTGGGAAGTAAAAAAGCGCGGTGTCGTCTCTTCCTCTGTTCTTGTCCATATTTTTTGCGCTGTTTTTACTTTCCAAGTATTACTGAGAAAAAGTGTACAACTACAGTTGTGTCTCACGAAAAAAAACTATGCAATGCTTCACCACAAAGCAGCACCTCGGTTCTGATTTTCTTTGTCTATGTGAAGAGAAACATTTTTGTACAACATTCACTATTTTTTATACTGTTCTTGGGTTATTTTACTACGAAGTGTATATTCTGAATTTTATTTCTTTTGAATATTTTTGCATGTATAGTGTTTTTTATTGCACTGTTCACCAGCTTGTGACCAAAAATTCTATACTTCTCACTTTTTTTATTCATTCTAAAATATTTTTGTTGCTCTATAATATAAATTTTTTGGAAAGAGCATTTCGTTGTGCAAAGTTTAAAATGCTGCAATGCGTGCTGGAGTACTTTTCTAATTGGAAAAAATAATTTCCCAAAACATATGAAAAACAACCATTTTTACGCGATAACGAAAGAGTTAAACATACAGTCGAGCCCACTTATTACGAACCTGTGTGTGACGCGGCATTCGTTCACTGTATCCCGAAGTTCGTAGTAAATGAAATGCAGCTCTAATAGTTGCGAGTGAAAACAATTTTTTTTTTTTTTTTTCGTGGAAAAGTTTGTAACACACGTAGTTTCGAAGAGCAGAAGCGATAAGGGTGGTCTCGAGATTATTTAAAGCAGCAGCGTGCTCTTCGCTGAGGCCCATGGCATATACAAGCTGCCTGAAACTTTTAATGTAGCCAATCACTACAAGCACGCTTGTGGGCACTGGCTTTAAATTTTCGTCCTCGTTATCATCCGATTCCTCCAAGTCGCTCTTGTCGCGCACTTCATTCACAATGCCCTCCTCCGTGCACTGTTCCGCAGTGTCGCCATCATCATTAACTGAAATGAAATCGTCGCAGCAGAAGTCCCGCCTTTCCATGTCAAAGCCGACGACGTGCTGCCTCAAATCGTTGCCGGGGTAGTCTTGTTCGGAAGCTTCAGACTCAACATCGGGTCCGACGTCGACGAAGTTGGCCTCGTGAAAACAGTTTGGCACACATGTAGCCATCAGCTTTACCCACGGAGCCTTCACCATCACTATAGTTGCATACAGGGGCACCTGAAGGGGGGCCAGTTGGCTACGGGGCGGTCAATAGCTGTGAGCAATGTGGTTAAACTTTCGACGTTTGGTTGAACGGCAGGAAAACACCCAATAGATTCTTAACACAGTGCGGAAGGCCTTCCATCTGCCATCTTGACCACAGACGCAGACCAACAGCAAGCAAAACGTGCAAGCATGACGTACAAGCCAGGACGTGTGGAACTGCTCAGGGCCAATTTTTAGAGAAAGAAAAAACAAAAAAAAAACTTCGGAATTCGAGTCAGCATCGCAGAGTGGTGGAGACAGGGAAGGAGGTGCACTAAAGTTGAGGGAGGGGAGCAAAGAGAGCGAACGGCAGGAAGGCGACCTTGAAAACTGGAATAAGCGGGAGGAAGACTGGTCGGGTAGCTTGCTTGAAAAGTCCGCGAAACGTGCAACTGATGTGTAATAAAACTTGGAAGAGAGGTCTGCACACGCAGAAGTAAAAAATCCGCATTATGGCGTCAATGGGCTTGTGCGGCCCCGCCAACTTCGATAATTCCTGATTTGTTCCGTGAAACAGCCGTTTTTTATGCTTCCACATGCGTGCAGAAGGCATGCTGAGTGGATTACGAAGTGAGCGAGAACAGGTCCTAAACATGCAACGAATCGCGAATAATCAAGGTCGGTGGGGTAGCTCAAGCTTGTGCACTGGTACGATACGACACCGATCCAGACAAAACGCAGATGATCGGGTACAGTCGGCAGCCGACAATGTTGGCACAAAGTGTGGTCGCTGTAGACCGGTGATGCCAACGTTAGTGTAGCCAGCGATGAAAAACTGAGGGGAGACCAGTCAGCTGACCTTAGCGGTCTTCGATAGATCGGTGGCATTGTGAGAACGCGATCCTCCTGAGCGATGCGGAGTGGGTAAAAAGGACGAGGGGTCGGGGGGGGTAACCTAATAAAAAAATGCTCGGAGAGAGCGACAACTAGAGGGTGGCCAAGGCAGGATTGGCGTAGTTGGCATTAATTTATGAGAACCTCGCCGATTTTATCGGCGGTCGAAAGTGGGTTCCCGGGAAGTCGCCAGAGCGCCGGCTCCGTTCGCTGTAAACAATCGGCGGCGCTCAGAGATGGTCGTTACAAGTGGGATTTGGTGCCATTGAAATAATGTATATTTTTATGGTCACGCAGATATTGTTCGTTTTAAGTAAAGCCGTTATATTCGGGCTCGACTGTATATGAATATATGTTTATGAATACCATAGCCGGTGTATACAGAAATTTCACAGCTACTCTGCTCCTCCTCAGGGAAAGCAGAGAAATCCCAATCAAGGAGTGCGGCTAAGAGGTACACTGTACAATGTTTAGAATAAGTTTAGAAGTAATGACAAAGGGCTAGGTTATGTATGATTAAATGAAGAAATTGGCATGCATAAAATGTCATCAGCTGGCACAGGCTGATATTCTCAACTACACAACCTTGCAGTGGACAGAAGACAGGCTTATGGTAATGATGATGACTAGGCTTGTGCGAATATTCGAATGCTTTGAATATTCAGACGAATAGTAGAGTATTCGAATTCGCTTCGATTGCAATTTATATTACTGAAAATTGTGTATTCGGACGGAACGAATAAAGGCATATTAATCAGAGTGTATTGCTTGTAAAGATGGTTTCACTGCAGTGTAGGGATGGTGAACCGTGAAAGCACCTATGCAGGAGAAATCCGCTCTGCCGCGAAGCTCCCCTTCAAATTTAAAGGGGTTCTGCAACACTTTTTGAATTGTCAGAAAACGTTACCGATTGGTAGTCGAGGCTACCAAGGACACGCAAGCCAAATATTATTGCGCAGCACGTGGCATGCGATTCACAATAATTTCTCAAAGACAGCCAAACAGTGCTCTCTTCTTTGGCAAAGGATCCCCATCCTCAGAAAGCACGCGTGACCTATTTTCGTTCCTCGTGGCATTCCCCCCCCCTGCTTAGCTTCGAGCACTTTTGTCGCGACGAAAAGAGAGAATGCACTTGCAGCGTGCGAGAAATTTTTGCAACTCCTCGCGTACTGGACGGATTCTAAACATTTTTGCGGCGGTGAATTCATGAGACAATAAGCATCTTTAGTGAATCCATTCCATGGCTACTTGAAAAAAGGTCGCATGGTCCCTTCAATTAAAAATATTACCATCAAATTAATTCATTTTATTAAGCTTAAAAGCTCGTTATGACAGCTTATATGCTCTAAGTATAATAAAGTTTAAAATGTTACGTATTTTAAAGGTTAAGACTCGCATCCTGTTGAAAGCCAAATCCTGCTACTACTCAAAGTTCTTTTGACTTCTTTTGAACAATAAAAAAGGCATTTGCATAGAGGCCCTACTTCAATTTTCAAAAATATTGTGTAATTTAGTTAGGTCATGATAAATATGCCCATTTTTCTTTATATGCAATATGTACTATTCAAATCCGATTCGAAATTATTCGACCAAAATCACTATTTGCTTCAAATTCGCTTTGAACCTAAAATTCATTATTCACAGAAGGCTAATGATGGCCAATACAGCCTTCTAGAAAAACAAAACAAGAATATTCTCAATCCATACTGTTTTGGGGTCATCCATTGGCAGATTCGGAGCACTTGTTGTAATACTTTTTTCTGCACCATGCGGAGCAAGTCTATTCTATTGGCGGATTGAGAATTCTCTGTGTATGTTCCATTGGCAGATCTGGAGCAGCTCCATCGCGAGATCCACTCCACGGAGCAACTTTTTATACTCTGCAAAAATCGTCGGATTCGACACGAAGTCGCAAGCCTTGAAACGTGCCTTGAAACAGGCCAACTTTAGCCGCGCCAATGGACACCGGTCGCATCAGTTGCGCCTCGCGTCGGAGTTCACATTTTGCTAGCGTAGCTTCGCTCTGCCCAGTATGCCCACTCAAGCAAGAAGAGGGACACGCGCATCGTGTTCCATTTTATTCTGCCATTTACTCAAAAGGGAGCGCATGTGTTCCATTGGTAGGTTCCCGTCTGTAACCCTCCGCCAGAGTGGAGTGCTCCGGCACAGAGTTCGTGGGTCACTCCGAATCCGCCAATGGATGACACGATTTGTCTGGTGAATTTATTTACATAGCAAGTCTTTTTAATGTTTCTTTTTAAATATCTGCATTTTAGTCTTTAACGTATTGGGAAATATTAGTCACAGGTTATTTGTCAATCACTAATTAAAATTATTTTTGAAGACATAAAATCACATTATATAAGTGATAAAACAAAACAAGTGCTAATGCCAAACCAACAAATCAATACATGACCTGCAACTTCAAGATAAAAGCTGTGTTTCTTATAAAGAGAGAGAGAGAGAGAGAGAGAGAGTACCCGATTCAGAGTTTATACACCTTGTTGACAATTAGGGACTTTCAAAAATGATCTTAAGGGCTCTTAAAATTTTCAAAAATTAATGCGCTCCTTGAATTCATTGAAAATTGGTGTTTGCCCGCTGGTGCGCAACTTCGAGCTGTTGGGATTTGGTGGGGCACAACACAGAAAGTGTTACTCTAACGCAGTCTGTAATGACTCTGTAGAGGCCATAGCAGTAGCCCTATGGAGCAATCAGAGCTGCCAAGATGGTAAATTTGACAGTGCCCCAAACAGCACCTTGTAATTTCTGCATATGGCTTATTTGCAATAGAAAATAGGATTAGGTGAAGTTTGACAAGTGTGGACTTATATCCTACATCATGCAATCAGCATATCATTATTCACTTCTCATTTCAATACTAGCCCTGGGGACAACACGGTTGTCCATATTTTCAAATATTGTCTCGTATTTTTAATCAACTTACTGTGATGCTATAAAGATCAGTGGCTCACTGTCCAAGTAGCTAAAGAGAGGAAGCTGTCAGTACAGGGTACCAATACAGTGAGTATTAGGAGAATGCTAGGAGGAAAATAAGACTAAAAGAAATAGCAAGAGTGCATCTGTTTTGGAGCTTAGAACGCTAGAATAAAAATGGGAAAGAAAAGTCCGAACTCCAAAATACATTGAACTGTAGAAGACAATGTGTTGACACGTATTGTGAAGATACCGAAGCAAAAAATGACATCTCCTTGAGCCAAGCTGAACGACTTCCAAAAGACAGCCAAAGAAAAGGAGTCTGAGGTGGAGAATGCTCAGCAAGAAACTGCAGCTAAAAAGGAAGATGTTTTAGAATCGATCACATGATATTAAAATGCATGAAAAAAGTTTGCTTTTCCTCTCTTTGAATTTTGGCCTTCAGAAGCCTTGAAATTTTTTAATTTTTCTTGAATTTTTATTCGAACATTCTCTACGAACCCTGTAAATGCTATATGAACTTTCATTTCATAAATTAAAGAAGTCCTGCTATGTCTAGACCTGATCCTCATTTTGTACTTTGCCAAGCACTAATTTTTTAGCATATCTGGTTAACTAGGTGTGCTTTCTGAACTGGGATACATGATGCCTAATGCTTTGTATCTGTTTTGTCCATTTCAGCAACCAGATGGTGCTCATGTGGACTATGGGTGATGTTTTTAAGACTGTCTACTTCATTATGCGGTCAGCGCCATTCCAGTTCTGGGTTTGTGGCAGCCTTCAGGTATCCCTCGATATTGCCATCCTGATACAGGTGGCATGGTATAAATACAAACCAGCATCCTCAAAGGTTCTCAAACGCAGCAGTCATATCAGCTGACGATGGCTGGTTAGAGATGGTGCTCATGTGTTTGTGACCTTAGTCTTTACTACAGTGGGCTTTTTGTGACTGAAATGCATTTGTCTGCACTTTGTTTGATATTGAGTTATGATTATATATATCACACTTTCCTTAGCCTCCTTCATGCCAAAAATATGTGGAGCAAGCATCAAAATGCTTTTGTTATCTTTTGACAAGCAGCATCCTGTGTTTTTTTAATATGTATTTGTATGATATAATTCCCCCCAGACATTATTATCAAATGCAAGCTGCATAAAGAAATAGGTAAATGACAAGCTGGCTGTCAGAGTTCATGTCGCAGCAAGCTAAAATTGCATTATTCAGATGAATACTTTACTAGATTATTTATGGCTTTTTTTTTTCCACTTCAGTGTTGTCTTTCATGTAGCCTTTTATGAAGTAGTGCACATACATCTCATGTTATGTTTTTTTGTGAGTTGTGAGGTTGGACAGTTGATCTCAAAAAGTGGATGAACATTTCATGCAGAAAGAGGGGCCTGTCTGCTAATTGAGCACTTCATGCAGAAACCTCACTAGGGAGCTTCCATAAGCACACAGGGTCACCTTATATGCATCCAGCTGTTTGTCTCTACTGAAATGTGGATGCCTTGCTATGCTTGCTGAAAAGGTGGCTTAAGAGAATTAGTGCCTTACACTTTAGTGCTCTGTGGGAAGCTCGACATAAATGTTGCTAGGGCCCAGTTGTGAATTTCCTGTAGTTGTTTGTTGGTTAAAAATATGTGCTGTTGCACTCGAGGTCTGTTTTTGCAGACGTCCTTTAACACGGCAACTTCAGTTTGATACCATTATTATTCTTTATAAATTTGCTTGTTCTCTTCAAGAAAGATTAAGTTTGAAAACCCTGGAAACCATGCTGATCTGTTTGGCTTGTTGTTTTGCTAAGTATATAGTAAATAACAAAAACATTTTGTTATATGCTTTTATATCATAGTATATGTATTATATAGTGGTTCTATATACAGGTAGTGAATTCTGTATTGAAGATGCTTGTTTTACCTTCTTTATGTCTAGTTATAGATCCTTGTGATGCCGACCTTCATAGATACCAGTAAATCAGCTTTTAGCGTAAGTTTTATGTGGAGTGACTCTACGCTTTCATAATTACACACAGCTTTACGTGGTGCTAGCGTGAGCCCTTTAGCCTGGACCGTACAGTGCCTAATCTTGTTTTGCATATCATACAGCCTAGTTAAAGCCCCTGCTCTGCAAAGTACATTGAAAATATTCTTTTATGAATGAAATGTTTGGCGAGTGATGGATTGCTTACCCCCGTATTCAGAAATGCCCCTTGACTTGAACTTGACTTGCCACTGCCTTTTTTGCAGCACAAATGCACTTCAAAAACGCTGTATTGAAGGTGCTGGCAAGTTAAATTCATGTCAAGGAGCTTTTCTGAATACGGGGGTTTATAAGCAATTGCACATTAGTTATAAAATAAAATTTCATACTAAATGTGAAATGCCCTGACAGATAATATATATCAGGTAAGCAGTTATGCCAACACAGCACAGGTAGTTTCGCAAAGTATTTTGGCAGGTGCTTAGGGGAATTTTCATGTGATACCATACCATGCACTCATATCTTATTATATTGACATAGGACGTTCTATATCCACGTTTAAAATTAAAGGGGCTTTATAACACTTTTTGAGCTATGTCAGAAAATGCTGCCAATTGAAAGTCAAGGCTCCTGCAAACATGCAGTTCAAACATTATGCAGCACACGGTATGGAATTCACAATAAATTTTTTTAGTCAGCTATAAATAGCTCACTCTTCTCTTGACAAGTGATGCCATAAGCTCAATTTGGCTTATGACACTGATTTGGATTATAGTCATTGGCTGGTTTGAGCACCATGAGCTGCGTAGTTACTACGGCTATTGCGTGACATTGTAATATGCCTGAGCCAAGCTCTGTAGTGGTAGAATTAGACACAATATAGAATGACACGTAGGGTCTCATGGTCATACTGAACGGGTGCCACACATTTTTTACACACACAAAAAAACTCAAGTTCATAGCATGTGCTCACATATGGGACCTAGCTTGTCTCCCTCTTGTAGCAGACCCCTCCCCCCCCCCCCCCCCCCCCGCTCATTGGGACGATAAGTGGGGATAAGAACTGAAAGCATGTGGCAAATCCCTATGAATTTGCTTGTGCTTAACAAATTCTAATAATTTTTGCAGCAGTCAATTCATGAGCCAATAAACTCGGAGAGTGAGGTCATTTTGTGATTACTTCGAAAAGTGTTGGAGGGCCTCTTTACGGTACTTCATCCTGGCAGTCACTATGGTAAACTTGTCAGGACAACAGCTAAATTCACTGAGCATTGCGTTTCCCACCTGTTCGCTAAGCTAGCTAGCTGTCTTCAGGGCTGAACTCTCAAGCAGCGGTTCTCAGCCATGGATATTTCAGGGACCCTTTGTAAACCAGTGGAACCGATGGGGGACTCCTTGCAGTAAAAGAGAGGAGGGGAGAGTTATAAATTAATGCTACGTACTGCATGAAATAGGCACATTTTATTTTCACATGGAATAGAATGGTCAAACAAAACTGCCGCATCAATTTGATCTCAACACTTTAATAAGTTGTGCTGTCTGCAACGACATTCGACCTCTGTCTAGCTATGTTTGGTGTTCAAATATGCAAGCCGAGAAAAAGCATGATCGCATGCATATGTCGCAAAAAACTAACAAAATCTTTACAATCATCTCATTGAGAAGGATAAACGTGTCAGATCCTCGGTAATGCAAACTTGTTATGCAGTAAAACATATTAAAAAAATCGGAAGGGGCTGCTGCCACTAGACATGTCACGAGGCTCATGAGTGTTGTGGGCCACCAAAAATGGCTGAACAGGCCCTTAATCTGAGAACGGCTGCTATAAATCGCAGGAACTTTAAAATTTGTCTTATTGGAAGTTCAGTGTCAGCTAATATGTGGAAATAAATAAATATTCCCAAAGGATTTCATCACTAGAAAATCGGCTTTTACAGTGTACTATACTTTTAAACTACTATAGTGACAAACAGGTAAAATTGTATGCCAAAGTGAGAAAGCTTAATTACAGGGCAAGAAAATGCGTAGGCAGGAAAGCTATAAATTATGGTGAAAGTTATCCCATGTACTGTTTTTTTGTGCATTTTCATATTTTAGTTTTTGTTTTTCTCTGCTCTTAAACTGAAGTATTGTATGCAAGTTGCCTAGCAATGTATATAATTGTGGAGGTGTCTAGATTGTCTTTTTTTTTGGTTCACTTTCTTGAGGTGCACTGTGAAACTGCTCAGACTTTTGCAAAATGAAGTGCTGTTTCAGCTTCAATACATGACTTGTGAGCATCTTGTAACTATGGTGGTACGAAAATGAACTTTGGACTCTTAGCACAGTAATGTAGCAAAGTCTTCTGCATTTGTTGTCAAGTGTGGGTTTGTGCTTCATTTTGGACAAGATTGTGCTTCATTGTTATACAGTCGATCCCGGATATGTCGAACTCAGAGGAGATTGCTAAATAGTTCAATATATCGATAATTCGAAATGCAGGATATGTCTCTTTAAGAGTTGCCTTGTAACGGTGCGTGTTTCGGAGCGGTTTCCAGAGTTTGTTCCTGGCAGGAGCTTGCCTATTTGCGGGGAATATTTAACAAAAAAGCACGAGAACAATTACACTTTATTTGGCATGAAAGAAGTCCGTGACTTTAGATTGCCTCTTAATTTTTAGCCATGAAATTCATAAGGCCATTCTCAATATTGTTCAGCCTCTTCAGATAGTCTAGTCCTGTGCCTTTGATAGCGCCACAGTAGCAGCGAGTGAGGCTGAATTCCGACGAACGTTTTGCAGCGATGCACAGTTGCTTCGACGCATCGTCGGCATCATCATCGCTGCTCAGGTCCGCCGCATCGACACCGGCGACATCGGACACAATTTTCGCATCGGTGCGGTCTGAAATGGCTTGCACCTCACCATCAGCATTGATGAAATCGGTCACTGTGGCCCCATCAGCGATGGCACCTGCGAACGCAGAGAGCTGGCCGAAGTCGTCGCCGAGGCATTATAGGTCGCTGGCTGCTGTCATATCGCTCCCAAGGTGGTCAGGTGATTCTAATAGGCCAGCTTTACTAAAGCAGTTTACGACTGTGGTTTTCTTCACATTGTTCCATGCTCGAGTCATTATTTGAATCGTTCTGAGCAGGTTGATTTTCAGTTCGACCTCCAAACGAAGGTTGATCGGGAGCCGTGCACCAGATGTCGCCTGTATCCTACCTTAAGTGCTTTGATAATGCCTTGGTCAAAAGGCTGTAACCTTGCCATGGTGTTGAGTGTCAAAAACTTGATAGTGATTCTTTTCAAGTGGCTAACAACGTGGTGTGCAGAACAATTGTCTACAAGAAGACAAATGTAGCGATCTGCCTTCTCCAATTTGGCATCCACAAGCGCGGATTGACTCGGAGAAAAGGTCCCGTGTCATACACACGCTTTTTTATTAAAAGCGTATCGGACCGGGAGGCTCTTCGGTTTCTTGAAGCAGCGCAGCAACTTGCTCTTGCCGATAAAAAACGGCCGCAGCTTACAAGAACCATCCAAGTTCACTGCAAGCAGAATTGAAACGCACACTTTGCTCATATTACCCCCATGACAGGAAGACCCCTTCAAGTCCAACGTCTTGTTCGTCAACATCGGCCAGAACAGCGCCGTTTTATCGGCGTTGAAAATATCCAACGGCGAAAAGCTGTCGTGAATTTTCGGCCATTTTTGGACAGCCACTTTTTTGTATCCTGGCTGTTTGTCGCTCTACTTTCGCCGGACAAGGTTTTTCTAATGATGACGTAGCGGTTTTTTAAGCATTTTGCCAGCTGGTGCCACCAATGAAATCATCGACCCTCAAGACTACAGCAAACCATTTCGCTTTCTCCATCAACATCGGTCCGTTAATAGGGATGTTTTTTGCCCGAGTTTTCAAAAAGCAGGCGTATAGTACCTTCTCAACTTTGTCGTACTTCTGAGTACCTTCTCAACTTTGTCGTATGCAGGAGTACGCACGTGATAAGCTTAAGAATGGCACGACTGGGCAGCCTATGCCTTTACATCGACTTCGTTCTTCAATATCGTGCTTAACGTGCTTCGAGAAATGCCGAATGCTTCTGCGACCAATGACTTCTTTTCGCCAGCCTCCACACGCCGAATGATGTTGGTTTTTGATAGCCAAGTCTAAGTTCTTCTGTTTTTCACGTCCATGGTCACCAGCATCAGCAGATATCGTGCACACCGTGATCACAAGTCGGAAGCGTGAAAGCGGTGAAAGCTACACACAAACAAAGCAACAAGGGCAACTGGAAATAGTGGCTGAATCTGTTAAAACCAGCCAGAACATGGTTCAAAACATGCTCTCGGCGATGGTGATGGCACTTAGGCTTTCACAGCATGCAGCTGCAACATTTGTAAAAACATAGAACGAGGAAAAAAGCCGCCAGGGATATATAGTTCGCAAAGGCATGGCCTTCGAGATTGGAAATACCCACGAGGTGCAGGTGAGAACAGATATTGAAGGCTATGCTTTTGGCTATTGCATGTTCGAATGCATGAAAGCAAAAATAGTTTCGACGCGCACGCACAAAGAGGGTTCTTAATTTTTTCGTTGCATGGCTAAATTGTCAAGGCACTAGTGCGGCGAAGCGTTCGATATATCGAATGCGCCAGCATATGATAGTTCGATATGCATGCACATGTTTCCTATACTTTTACATAGGATTTTCAAGGAGATTTTTTGTCTGTTCGATATAGCCAATACGATATATCTGAGTTCGATATACCCGTGATCGACTGTACATATCAATGCAATGACTGTACCTCATTTCGTACATAGCAGGCAGTGCAGAAGTGGCACTTATAGTGGAGTTATGGACGACTCCTTCCATCTGCTGACAGGGTACTTTTTTTTTTCATCTGCAACTCTGTGTATGAAATTTTGGCTTGATATAGCAGTGCAGTTTGGTGTTACATCAAATCACACGTTATGTATTTGTAGTCCTTTGCGTGTGACTTATTTGCACTGTTTTCACTACCAAAACCACGATGTGATGATATGACTATGAGACATGCCACACTGGTGTACTTCGAATAGAGTTTTATCATCTGGGGTTCATTAAGGTGCAGCTAAATTTAAGTGCATGGGTGTAATTGCATTTTGCCCCCATTTAAATCCACCAATAATGGGAACCCATGACTTCCAACTTAGTAGTGCTATACCTTAGCTTACTGAGCTACTGTTGTGCATAATTTGGATTGCCAGTGTGTGATGTATTATGTTTTAATTGCAAGAAGACTTGTTACACTGTGGTCACTGATGGCTGAAATGTGTTACTCTACTCATACATACTATACTGACAGTGCAAGCAGGTGGAGTACATAGAAAGAAGTAAACGATTCAAGAGGAAGTGATTAAGTGGCTAGTTTCTTTTTGAACACAACCTAATCATCAAATGGGTATGAAAGCCAAGGAAAGCATAGGGTGCACTTATAATTTGTAGTTATCAATTGAAGTTTAGTAATTTTGATGTTAAGGGAACTTAACTTAAGTAGGTGACAAAGAAACTATTTGCTGCTTGTGGGGATCAAACTTCTTATCAAAAAACGAGACAACTTCTGACTAACGAATGAAGGGCGCTTATAAACCACAAATATATGAGAAATGAACTATGCATAAATTAACAATGTGCCTAAGTCCTTAAAGCTGTGCATGCTGTTAGTATAATACCAATCATCTATATTGACTTGCCCAATTACCTACAGTTCTACTCTGCTTGTTCATAGACATATCTGCATGCCTTCTGTAAAAGTGTGTAATTATACTATATTTTGCAAAACTTTCAACATCATCAAGTTATAGGATGTATAAATATATCTTCCTTGCATATTTAATATAATATTCTTTAGCTGCAATTGTGAGCAGTAAGTGAAGTGACAGCAGCCTTTCCATTGTTGCCTGCCATGTACTAAATGAGGTATATATAGTTATTTAAATTGTTATTTTAAAGAAATGGCAGGGCGTTGTGGTAGTACAAATGGGGCACTTTTGTTTTGCAGCCATGTTTTGGCCATAGTTATAAAAATATTGATGTTGTTGATTGTAAGTGCATTAATGCTATATTCATGGTTGTGTCTCCTTCTGTAAGTACACAATCCAGTGTGTAAACAATGTTAGTTGTTAGCACTGTGAAGTTTCTATTGGTGTTTACTTCCTGAAAAGTTTTGAAATTATCAAATCTTGCTGTTTGAGGTATGTGACATATAAAATGTTAATGTGCATTGTACTTTTCTCATTTTCTGAAATGTTAGGGGAAACTAGTGAGCTATATGTACCTAGAGGTGCCAGCTATCTTTTGAAAACTAGGTTTATGTGGCTTTAGCTGCTTGTGTGCTTTATTTTTTCATGCTTTTTACTATAGTGCATAAATATTTAATTCTACATATTGTAAAGATCTTAGACCTGTACAAAATGCCTAATGTATTGCTACAGTTGAATACAGAAACTGCTTGTGATCTGCAATTTCATTTCCAACACTCTCGGAAATTTTATATGGGGTGTAGGAGTGCTTACCAAAGAACATATATACACATTAGTGCTTGGTGGCAACTGTTGATGCTGAATAGTAAATGTTTTGGTGCCATGCTTATCAAGTTTACAGGCTATCAGTCTGATTTTCAGGCTGACAGCACTGCATTTGTTCTGATACTGTGAATTGATGATTTTTGTTGGTACATGTAACTGTTATGCTCATTTTCTTGCTGTCAAGAAATGGAGAGGGCTACCGGCCGGGTATTTGCTCTCACAGTCGTTATTCTTGCCATTTGTGGGCTGCAACTACATTGCAATATGACGCTCAAGAACACTGCAGCTGAAGATTGTTCCAATGAAATCTGTCCATAAAACTGGGCCATCTTTTCATGACATTGGCCCGAGTTTATGCTGTTTGCTAAGTCATTAAATATTCTGTGTCATGGGTACAACCAGCTGTGGGTGCTACTGTTTGTGATGGTGGTGACTGTGGCATTTAGAGGTACTTAGTTTCCACCCTACTGGAAAGGACATTTTTCATTTGTGTCATTTAGCAAATTCTATTGTGCTCTAAAATTCTGTAAATAACTTACCGTTAAAAGGAGAAAACTGTGTGTAACATTGAAAACCGGTGTACTGTGAAAAAAAAAAGAGCCCAACAGAACCACCTGTTGATGTACATTTTTCCTCTCTATTAAATGAGAAATACAGCCTGTTCCTGCCAATTTTGTGTTTTCTTTCTGTTAATGAAATAGTGGAACAAAATTTTAAGCTATGTTGTTACAAAATTTTCGCACAATGTGATGCATATGTCACTGGTTGATTTTTTACGGGCCACAACTAGAGAAGTCCCTGCCCAATAAATCCACAGATAAGAAAGTTTCAAATTGTATGCATTTAGAAATGATAAGAGTGATGCAATGCTCAAGTTTGGTGAAATGCTGCACAGCATTTCATTGTTTTCAGTGGTGTTACAGCTCTGCCAAATCTCCCAGGTGGTCGAAATTTCCAGAGCCCTCCACTACAGCGTCTCTCATAATCATATGGTGGTTTGGGAAGTTAAACCCCACATATCAATCATCAGCTATGCTAATTGGGCCTAATCGTACTTAGAGCAGTCTTTTACAGTTATTTGCTTCAAAGTAGCATTTTAATGAAAAATTGTGCTGAGTATGCATTAAGCAAGCACAAGAGCTTTCTACAAACCAAAAGCTAAGACTCACTATGATCACGAAGGTGAACCAAGTGGCTGTAGCCATGGGTATAGTTGATGCTTAAGCCCCGTTAATGAGTGTGAAAAGGCTTTAGCTGTTGATGTTGATCCTCCATTGCTGTTTTTATTTTCCATACCTCTGTCCTGGCTGTTCAGCATCAATTAACTTGCCTTTCCTCCCGCTAAATCTGGTTTTACCAGTGTTCCTAAAGTATGCTTATTCCCTTTCAGACAGTGTCATCTTACATTTAATTTGTTCCATTAGCGAGGAGTTGCCGGTGGCACATGACCAATGACTTATTTAGTTAGGTACATGCATTAGTACAGACCACTGTACCGACGAGAGACCCTCTTGTCAGCATGGAACCAGTCGCAGTTTGTCCTCAAGAGCAATAAACTAATGCGATAGCAACAATTTGTAATGTCATACGAAGAATGTCTAGCAGCTAACCCCTTTAGCATTCAACCTGGTGTAACCATGGGTGTTCGGAAGGTGGGGGTAAGGGGGGGGTCGAATGTTTTTGTTAGAATTTCAGATATTTTGCTATGCAGTAGCAATAAGCTACACAGCTCCATATTAGCGCTCTCAGGTCACGCATATCTGTGTGAAACGGCATCCAAGATTACCAGCCAACTTTGCACGTTGAACGCTGCTTAACGGCAGTTAAAGGAAAGGTGGATTCCTAACCCCCTTCCCCTGCATATGGATGCACTGCAAGAAGTGCTTCGGGTGACCTTGGGTGTAAAACAAAATGCTGGCGTGAAGAAACACGAGCAATGCAGCGAGCAATGAAGTTACCTTCATGCAGTCTATCGCCTCATCTAACACTGCAGAACGCAGCAAACAAAGAAATTGTCTCCTGCTGACTCGTCAAGATGGTGCGCGTGCAACTGCGACCGGCTGTACTTACACATGAATCTATCCATTTGAGCAGTGATCATCGGCTGCCACCCTCCAATGCTTTTACTCGCACATAGAACAGGCGAGATGCGTGGCAATGCTATTGCAACTTGTACTAGATACGAAACCTTTTAGTGACAGCATAAATGCGCCTGGACTGTCTGTATATTTGACACACTGCTAAAGCCTAAGTTGGCTTTGCCGCAGAAATATTTTCCTTACACAAACTTATCTGCGCAGGCTACTTTTCTCGCCCAAAGCCCGTTCACCCCTGTATGTTCAATTCAATAAGCTTATTTAATTAATTTTCAATAATTCTGACTGTTCATTGGCCTATATCCTAAGTAAACTTACGCTTCGATATCATATGTATCCGCTATAACTCAATTTATTTCGTACCAGTTTGATTTTGAACAGTGGAGCTTGTCAAGCTTTTCGTTGTGCCTGGTAGTGCAAAGAAAAACGATCACCATGAACTGGTACGTGCTCACTTTGTCTTCTACAACTTATGATTCGCTCCCAAAGATGCGTAATCTGATTTGTCTGCTGTGGAATGCAACAACTACGATGAGCGAGTCTGTTGCATGACTAATATTACGTGCCATCACGTAATAACTACCCTCGGAGCTAAAATAATGGCACAAGATCACGTGACGAAATCAAGTGACACTCGCTGGACTAACATGTAACTAGTCACATGGCTAAAATAACTGCTAGCATGTGCTTACATGTATAAAAATCCCGCAACTAAAGATCACGTAACGTTTTAGTCGTATGGGAAAACGACTATTAGTCACGTGACTAAAATCAGTAACAGTAGCAACTAGTCATGTGATTGGAATCGCGCAACATTGCGTAATTGCTAAACTCGCTTTATGTTGCGCCATAAACCACATTAGTCACGTAACTAAATGACGCAACACAGAATACCTAGTCACTTGAAATATGCTCACACCGAAACCATGTTAAAGCTTAAGACAACGTAACAGCTAGTCACGTGACTAAAATCGCGTAACCAGTAATGTGGCATGTTCCTATGAAAAACATAACGGCTAGTCAGTTGACTAAAATGGCATCACTAACAGCCAGCCACGTGACATGTTAACACCATAAGCCACGCAGCTAGTCGTACGTGTTACTAAAATCACGTCATGTCGCGTAACAGCTAGTCACGTGACATGTTTCCGCCAAAACCACGTGCGTACGTTGGGGAACTCCCCGAAACCAGAGAAAAATAAGTCTAGCCATGCTCACGACTGCTAGCAAAAACTTAGTATTTCTAGCAAAAGGTTGACATAACTTCACTGGACTAAACACTAGATTCGCTGTTGGTTTGCGGCGCACTTTTTTTTTTCTAAGCATTTTGCTCGAGCGCGAGTTAGTACCGGAAGAACGTGCTCAAGTAAACAACTCGCAACTGCTTAGAAGAAAAACATGAGAAGTGATGAGAAGAGCGTCAATCGGTGATCGTGCCGGTAAAAGAAAAGCTGGTCCGCTGGCAGGAGCCATACAGGAGCAGAGTGGCCACTGGCGCTTGCTTGTGGGACAAGGCCAGCGACATTAGGTGGCTTCACACCCGCGCTCTCAAAGCGCAATCCAGCTTCTTCTAGTCAAGATCGGTGGTTGTGGCAGGAAAGTGAACCCGAGTCCCCGAACTTAGCAGTGCAACGACTCAGTCGGTGACCTACCGCGACGCACTCGCACAAATGGGCTATTTCTACTGC
The DNA here is from genome assembly GCF_043290135.1 of Rhipicephalus microplus. Lineage (NCBI taxonomy): Eukaryota > Metazoa > Arthropoda > Arachnida > Ixodida > Ixodidae > Rhipicephalus > Rhipicephalus microplus. The sequence continues at coordinate 173,811,475 of NC_134710.1, forward strand.
CCGCCACTCAGAAATTTTTCTTCGGTGACTGTAAAATTTAAATTTTTAGTTCACTTTATGAGAATACTGCACCTTAAACGTTTTTTAAATTAATTTATTCATAAATATTTCTGTGTATTCAACACTGACTAGATGCTATTACACATCATTGTATTGGATGTGCATTGTCAATTTATATGAAAGGGAACATGGGAGGGTGTGGTCCGCGCACTGCAATTGCTGCTGGCAGTGCGTTCAAATGGCAGTGAGAGCAACCATAGTCCCTTCTCGCGCCATCTCGTGGCGAGCAAGACAAGCAGTCATTGATAAGATTGGAACCCCTTCCTCCTTCAAGATGATTACGCAAGAAGCCTGGTAATCGCCTTGAAGTAGGCCTTGCAATCTTGCCTGCGATTCAATATTATCAATGACTGCTTGTTTTGCGCGCCGTGAGCGGACGCGAAAAGAGACTGTGCTTGCTCTCGCTCTCGCTTGAACGCGCTGCGAGCAGCCACCGGAGCGCGCAGGCCACGCGCTCCCGTGTTTCCTTACATAAAAATTCACAGTGTACACTGGATTCTCACTGATACGTTTTTCACGAGAACCGGTAAATGAAACGCAGTCATCCCACTCCTGCGCCAAACGCGCCAAAGTGCGCCAAATCAAATATACTGCGCCATCCTAACAATATCAACGAAAATTGCGCCAAACTGCGCCAAACTCGGACGTGGAAGCGTCGTCTATCGCCGGCAATATCCACGTCGGTGCGTCAAATCACGTGCACTTTTTTCTCGGGGCCACCAAAGTCAAACGCTATTTATCCGGACGTGTTTCCCAATGACGCTTGCCCCGCATGTGGGGATGTATCCACGCTGGCGCACATGCTCTGGGAGTGCAAGGCAATGTACACTAACCCCAACACTACATCGGTCAGGTGGGAGGCGGCCCTACGCAGCTCCCTCCTGGCCGACCAACTTTGGGCCGTCCAGCAGGCCCGCGGAGCGGCCGATAGGCTTGGCCTAACGGTCCCGACGTGGGAGTCGCCCGCTGCGCGCTGACGCGCGCCTTGCAGGACCTCAATAAAGTTTCGCAACCAACCAACCAAAGTCAAAGTTACGTACCAAGAGTTATTCCGCTTAATAAACAGTGGTCGCGCGTGCGTCCTACATAATCCACAATGCTATGTTTGGTGCCGACGCGACTTTTGTTGTGCAAATCCGCTTAACGGCGAAACGCCCGCTGGGGCTCGTGACGTATAGCCGAATTGGTAGCATGGAACTGTAACGGCGATAGATGACGCTTCATCGGCGGCGCGGCGGCTCATCGGTGGACGTCGTTCGTTCCAGGAACGCTGCGGCTGATAGCTCGTTTGAAGAGTTGCGCAGCACGCAATTAAAGGGATTTTCACTAATAACTTCACGCCGCCAGAATATCCGTCACGTCTACTTCTGGACGTCGCGATCTAAATTTCTGGGCTTCACGTCCACAGAAGAACACGTGAACGATGGGAACGCGTTGACATGTTTTTCTCTAATATACTTTATTCCTAGAAATTCATTCAGGAAAGCTTTTTCGTAATGCCTTCCTGCAGCACATCCGCATTTGTAATCGCTGTTGTGGTAAAAGCCCCCCAAAGACCCTGCTTCTGACTCGATATTGCTAGGATCGGAATACAAAAATTTCCGCGTGCTTCTTTTAAAAATGTTATCTCAATAATAAAAGCATGCGTCCTGGTAATGATTATTATTATTATTATTATTATTAATATTATTAATATTAAGTAATAGCAGTATCTCTCTAATAATGTGACTTGGAAGCCCGCCCCCCCCCCTCCACTTGAACTCGATCATCGTCGTTTTTAAGTAGCCTCCGAGAATAGGTAATTTTCTGAACAGCATGCAGACGTTATGCCACGAAACGGAATCTGTGGTTGAGCACAAAAGAGCGTAGGAAGCAGTCTTTGTAAGCGAACATAACATTTAGGGAATATTTAGCGTTAGTCAACTCTTATTTCGAAAAACTCTATGCGGATGGCTACTTTGGAAATGTATGCAGCGATAGGCTGAGGGACACAACGCGTCGTCAATAAAAGATAAAGGAATGAAGTACTCGGGGCAACTTGTGCACTCGTTTTCATAGCCATGTTCACTTACACAAGCATGTAGATTGATGAACGTTGGAGAAAGCTTCGCTTCACTTCGACATGAGCGTTGGATCTGTACTATTTTCTGCTTCGAAAAGCGATATTCTGGGGAAACAGTGGATACTTAAAGAAGAACATAAACGCGCGTATGTGCGGGTGCACATTATTTAGTATATGGCATTTCTTGGTTCTTAGGCAGCAGACGATAGATGCAGTGAACTATGCTTACGTAAACGATGTCTTCACTACCTGCTGACAGAGCGTGTGGTGGTGCACCCTTTACAGGATTTATACAGATTAGTTTTAAATGCGACGCATTTCTTTGCGTACTGCAGACGTTCTCAGCGTATCTATCTATCTATCTATCTATCTATCTATCTATCTATCTATCTATCTATCTATCTATCTATCTATCTATCTATCTATCTATCTATCTATCTATCTATCTATCTATCTATCTATCTATCTATCTATCTATCTATCTATCTATCTATCTATCTATCTATCTATCTATCTATCTATCTATCTATCTATCTATCTATCTATCTATCTATCTATCTATCTATCTATAAGCCTACGTCTAGGAGCTCTCGTGATCACCCCTTTGATTTAGGGTAAACCAAAATTTGTACGGAAGAGTGGCATGATTTGATGAATATGACTCTCTGGTGACATGGATAATGTCACAATCCAGTCTTGTATGTCGTCAAATCCTTCCGCCAGACGTGTGGCACATACTCACCCGCGGTTATGTGCCACAGGTATGTGAGTATGTGCCACAAGTGATTGACAGTTTCTATCTACCCAGGAAGGGCGAGAAGAAACATGGCTAGATTTATTGCGTTATTAAAAGCTGACATCGGCAGCGATGACCCGACAAATGCAAAGAATGAATGTCAGGGCCCCAGCAGGAATCAAACCACAGCATTCTGCGTGGCAATCGAGTATTCTACCACAGAGCTACACCAGGTCTCGGAACTACCTTTCAAGGAGACCCTAACATTCGTGAAACGTAAACGGTAGTTGCAGTGCTGGCTATTAAAAAAAAATATATAAACATTACATATCTACTTTTATGATACAGCCGTCACGTCGGGTTTATGTCAATTATAGTTAGGATCTATCCAGTGAAGTCAATCTACGCAGCAGTGTCGAGGCTACCATCATCGCGAGCACCATTGCTTCATATCAGCTTACCGCTTCTGATTGATTGATTTGTGGGGTTTAACGTCCCAAAACCACCATATGATTATGAGAGACGCCGTAGTGGAGGGCTCCGAAAATTTCGACCACCTGGGTTTCTTTAACGTGCACCCAAATCTGAGCCCACGGGCCTACAACATTTCCGACTCCATCGGAAATGCAGCCGCCGCAGCCGGGATTTGATCCCGCGACCTGCGGGTCAGCAGCCAAGTACCTTAGCCACTAGACCACCGCGGCGGGGCAGCTTACCGCTTCTGGTGTTGCTGATATTCATGTTTCTGTCTGTGGGCATTGTTATGCAACTGTAATTAACTCGTTATATAAAACATATTCCGCTGTTTAACGTATGTCTCTGCGTGCATTTGTACATGTCTTTCGCGCCACTTCATAACGTTTTGCTCAATGAAAAAAGTTACAACATAGCCACCTTCCATCCGCATGCTTTGCATAACGTCGGTTCCCAAGGTACGTGGGATCTGTCGTGTCTTTTTTTTTTTACATTTCAGTGAGTTTTTACTGATGTAATTTTGTCCCTTTAAAGATAATTTTTATAACATTGACGACCACAGTGACACACCAGGTGAATTTTAGCCGTAATCGTGATGCGTTGCATAATGTTAAAATGGAATATTCAATTGTGTCCCGTGAGCACCAGTAAAGGACTGTTTTGCACAGCTTTAGGCCCGACGCTCAGGAAGCCATTCTAGGGTGGGCGTCGAGTTTGAGAGGGGGGGGGGGGGTCATTTTAGCGATATAGCAAGATAGACTATTTCAGCCTTGAGGTGTATGAAAGAAAAGTAATGCTGAAAAGTTTTTTGTATGGTCATCTCGAGAATAAACCGCATTTAAATCTCTGTGACAGGTCACGTGATGAGCTACTCGAATGATTTCGCTATGAGTAGGAGGCATGTGAAACACTATACAATAATTGTAAAAGGTTGTCATTTTATGACGAGAGCCTTATGTATGCCAGGCTCTCAGAGCTTGCAAAAAAAAAAAGCGAAGGCTGAAGCTCGCGCGTTGCCACACCCCTCGTTAAAACGCTGCTGCTTACGTCATTGAGCGGCAGATAATCTATGCACGGTGAATCCATAAGCATTGCGTGACAAGTCATCGACAGCGCTGAAGAGGCGCAACGCTGGCTGCCTGCCCCTTTGTGACGTAAGCAACAACGTCGCATCGAGAAGTGCGGCTACCTGATAACTTCAGTCTACCAGTTTCGGTTTCGTGCGCTATGAGAGCCTAACCACAGATCCGTGAGGGGCACTGAGGGCTGGCATTTTACGGAGGAGGTGTTATAGTCGAGCTTGGGCTGGTTTCGGCTGTGTTTGAAGTAATGTGAAGTGAGTGTGTGACGCAAAATTGGGCAAGCTCCACTACTCATCACGTCTACTCATCAACCAGCCAAGCGGATAAAAATAGCCAAACAGCTCATAGCATAGCATGGTCACGTGCCGTACAGTATAGCTAGAAGGTGAGTAAGAGATATGAGGGAGAGGAGGATGGAGCTGTATGCATACTATAGTGAAGGTAAGTAGAGTATGGAGACATGCGGATAGTCGAAAAGAAGGGAGGAACAGCGACAGAGGTGGTAGGGCGGGTGAGAGAAGGCAGTATGCAGCCGCGCTGAGCGTAGGTGGTGGGACCTTTGTGATGCCGTGATTAGCCATGATGATGTCAAGTGAAGGGACACTAAAAAAGACAAACAATGACCTTGTTTGGGTTTATAAACTGCACTCTGACAATTCTAATGCCACGTGTTTCATTATTAGCGCAGAAAATCGACGTTGAAGTATTATTTTTGAATTTCGTGCCGAAATCTCGTGCGCGTGACGGGCGAAATTTCAAAATGTATTTTTCGTAATTTTCGGCATAAAATTGTCTTAAATTTTGTATGCTAGGTCTATGGCGCCTACAGATGACAATGCAATTAATTTTTACCGATGAGAAGCTATGTACGACCCAGTACACACCTTCACAATCTATTGGCGTATTCGGTTGGCCGCTCTGTTCCTCTGGCTCAGAGTCACCGGATTCAGAGGTAGCTCGAAATCGGAGCGCGAGAGGCAGCGTACCAACTGAATACATCGGCAATCTCAGAGCGCCCAGAGCAGCGCGCCTGTAGCGCCACCGTGCAGCCAGCGCGGGAAGCTGCCGAGTAAACAGTGCTCCGCCTGCGCAATACCTGATGATAGTTATAGCGCGAGAACAGAACGAACACACAGAGACAAGAAGGACACGAACTCTGTGTGTTCGTTCTGTCCTTCTTGTCTCTGTGTGTTCGTTCTGTTCTCACGCTATAACTATCATCATGTCATACCAACTAACCCAAGCTGCCACACTTCCAATGCGCAACACCACCTGCCTGCGCCGCGTCAACAAATGGTGCTGATCAGTTCAGTGGATATGATGTTTGTGTGATGTTTGACCTTTCCTCTATTCTTTCTTTCGCTCTCTCTGACATATCTGGATGTAGCGAAAGCCTTCTGAGCTCAGCACTTAAATCTGGTGGTCTTGCTTGTCCGAGCTGCTATCCTCAAGACAAATCACGGGGCTGTCTGCAAGCTGCTGTAACCACAGCATTGACGTTTCCACCGCCTTCGCTAGCCGCCTCGTCAATCTACATGGTGTATTTATGGCTTTGTAGATGTGAATTCTTCCTACACACGCCCAAAAACGACACTAACAACGCACATGCACGAAGTACTACGCACCCGACAACGAGGAAATGAAAGTAGGGCCTCTCGTATCCTATTGTCTGCGCTATTTGCGATCTGTCAATAAAATATTGGGTTATGAGTGAAACAATTGTCAGTGTTTATTCATAGGGGCACAGACGCAACTCCCTTACGCGCTTAGATGGCTGTGAATCAAAAGCATAGGACGACATGGGAAAAAAAATCTCGCCGTGAGAACGAAACCATTCGTGCATTGTAGACATGGTAGCTGAACAACCGCAACACCACGTTTTGTTGTTATTCCAGGAAAGTGATCGTGGCTGCCACAATTTCGCTGCTGAAGTGTGACTGCCTCGCTTCGAAGGATAGAACACCTGGATTTCAACCGAAATTCAAGGCCAGATTTTCAAACAATTTTATTTATTACATACTGCAGAACCTTACGTTAAAGCAGGTGGGCAGTTTAAATATGGCATAATTATTACAGAAGGTGACATCACAAATTTCGTGAATAATGTGAATAACTGGTGTAATAAATAGAAGAAAATAAACTACACATCAGTACTACATTAGGTTCTAGCTGCCATTACTGTAGAAATAAACACAAGAATAAATTAAAACAAGAAATCAATCATCGCTATTGCTCGATGACAGGGATTGATTTTCAATACAGCGGGCAGTTTGTGATGGCATACCGGCAAGCCAATCAGCCCCGATAATTAACACTGGCGTCGCTGCGATCGCGCGGATGCGACGTTACGGAAATGATTAAAGCTCCTCAGCCGCCGCTTGTCTCCTTGAACTCCTACTTCACACTGAAGCATCCGCTTTCTACAACGAGGAAATTTCTGCCACCGAAACGCTGCGTCGTTCGCACTGAACGCGCCTCGCGCCGCCGAATACGCCATCTACCAAGGGGGCGAACGCGGGATGGATGCTCTGTCATCCTGTTGTTGTGGCGGCTCGCAAACGCCACTACGCTATCCGATAGTCTAGACTTGGATGATTACGCAGGAAGCAAGAAAAAGCAGTACTACTCACTTTGATGGCAAGTCACTGTCTTGTAATGCGTGAAGAGCAAAAAAAAAAAAAAAACCACCAGCGTCAGCGGCGTTGGTGGACTGGTCTTGCTCTGCAAAAGCGCGACAAGTTCGGTCACGCCAACGACAAGGTCGGTCACCTCTTCCGTGAAATAGGGATGTACGCACAGAGTGGGTTAAACTCCCGTTGGTTACAACATTCAGTACGTGCACTGCGACATGACAAGTGAGTAAGACTTGGCCGCCACTTTTCAAAACTCTGTGACTAGCGCTTTTATTGGTCCGCGGTGACCGATTCGGCGGCACACACCGCGAAAATCGGTCCGAGAGCGATCGGTGCAGAGAGGGCCCTTTCGGTGGATCTAGCCGCCGCTGAATCAGATTCGGCGCACTTTCGGCGGCCGGAATGCTCAGTGTGAACGTGGCCTTACTGCGCCCGCCGCGTACCCCCTCATTAGCGAGACGTTGGTGACTACTCCTCAATTGTGTGACGCAAATCTCTCACGATACAAAGTGAAAGGTATCACAACTAGTGAAAGTTATCGAAGCTGCAAAAGGATTTCATAATTTAGCTTAGGCTAGGTGGACCCATCCGAACGGAAGATTTGCTTTGAAAATTGTTTTCGTTGCATACACCAAGAAATGAGGGCTACAGTAAAGTATACTAAGTGGTGCTAAAGTGATTACAACTAGGCATAGACTCCGGAATGAAAACAAATGTGTGCTGAAGTATCACAAATGAAGTTAGGATGCTTACAATTCACTAAATACATTGCGCTCTACCGTGCAAGTTATGCCTGCATCTACGAATAATCTAAATGATTTGACATAATTACGCTTTCTCCGGCAGGGGACTTCACATAAATCTGACTGCCATAAGCACGACCTTCACATATTCGGAAAATAAACGAAGTACTACTGCCACACACACAATCATTTTGGAAGTGTTGAGATATGTCCGTTTACTCGGATCATATGTACACGTTTCTTCTCAACAGTCGTCGAGGATTGTGTAGTCGTATATCCCGATTTTTGTAAAATGCTGGGGTTATCTACCGCCGCGGCACAAATAGTAATGTTCCCTTCACACGGGAGCTCCGCTGACAGCAACGTTTCCAACACAAATGCCAGAAAGCCGAAATTAAATCAGCGATGGGGTCCAAGTAATAATTAAAAAAGCTTCGCCTCAATGAGGCGACGACTGGCATCTTATGTCATTTCCACGTACAGGTAATCAACTGCAATGAAAATTAATTAATAAGGTGGCTATCTAAACTGGTAGTTACGAGTGGGACAACACCGTGGCTACGATTCTGCACGAAGACAGAATCTGACAGCAATGAGGATTTTCGCGCGTAACCTCAATAAATTCCGTGAAATGAAGCTCCAAAATTATTGCGAGAGAAACATCAAACTGAGCAACGTGTTGAGCGAGTTGAGCAACACGAGAGCAAAAGACACAACAGTGGCGGTGGTATTGTAGGGTGAACGCTTTCGAGATAGTTTGCGAGACTTGATAGTGCACGTGAGCGCGGGGCTTGGCACACCAGTGATAGGGCTGTCTGTATACACGTGGATTTCTCCGATGCAAATAACCCTAGAGGAGGGAAAATCCTCATATCTTTAATAGGATCAACCATGAACAGAAGTAGGTTCTTATATAAACTTTCAGGACAGCGCAAGAATAACCTGACGCCAAGTGATTGTCTTTTTTATTACATTCCTGTGTGATTTAATCTGGTAATCATGTATGGCTTGTCATTTGGTGTTTACGAGAAAGAAATGAATAACGACGTGCTCTGATCTCTGACACGAGCAATACAAGGATTAAAGAAAGACATTGATAAATCGAAACACGCGCTCAGTTCCCAATCCTAGCATATGAGCTATGCCCTCTCAATCCTCTCGCACCTTTAACTTTGTCATACAAACATATATCCTGGCGCTTGCAATTTGCTTTTTTTATTTTCTCGATGCCACGACGCCTGCGAGCTTCCCCTAGCGGTAAAGTGAGGAAACGCCTCAGGATCTCGGAGGCTTTCGTTTTGACAATACCGGTTGTCCGGGCCCCTATCAAACAATACGTAAACGGCAGAGGGTTGCACAGGAAAATGACGAAGACGGGTTCAAGAACCAATATAATTATCTAAAACAAGTTTCATATTTAGCTTAGTCATTTTATTACAATAGTTAAGGTATACGTTGTATACCAAATTTGAAGTTGCAACTTAGCTAAGTAAGAAAAGTGGCCTGTAATTATTCATGAAATTTATTGATTGGTCAGGGAGGCTACAGACAAGAATGCACGTGCCTAATTTAACAAGCTGTCGCGAGGTTTTCATTCCCCGAAAGCACACGACACTTATACGGAATAACACCCTGCGTAAGTCTCAGATACTATACCTTGAACAGAGGATGGGATACCGTTTTTTGTTCTTTTGCGCTTTTTTGCGTTCTACGTTGTGCTAGTAACTATATATATATATATATATATCAGGACTTGAGTCAAATGCGTAGCCTCCTAAATAAAAAAAGCAGCAATATATATATATATATATATATATATATATATATATATATATATATATATATATATATATATATATATATATATATGTGTGTGTGTGTGTGTGTGTGTGTGTGTGTGTGTGTGTAACGTAAGAAGGTAGCGATGGTTGGTAGAAGCCGAGAACAAAGAAGTGAGAATGGAATAAACATGGCGTATGAGCCAGGCCACGTCGCCCATTCATCATAACGTCACACGAGTCGACAGGATGAAGACCTGGCCGCCACTCATCAGCCTCACATCATTCACGAAGCCACCGGCAATACGCCTCAACTGAATATCGACCACAGAAGAGGTGATCTCAGGCGCATGCAGTTACCGGCATCATGACAGAACCATAGAATGACCTTCCCATCCCCAAGTATACCGGAGCAGCGGACGATGGACCTGTACAGAACTGGTTCGACCTGCTCGAGCTCCACTCTACCGCAGCATCATGGTGGGAACGAGAGATTATCGCCAACTTCACCGACTACTTCTCCGGTGAGGCATTTAAGTCTTACTTTAAAAACATATTTGAGAACGACGAATCATGGCAAAAGATAAGAGAAGAGATGATTGCCCGTTTTAACGACTACGACAAGGACTTCCTCATACCGACCATCTGCATACAACCACACTCGGTTGTCTCAGTTAACGCTCATTTCTCAAGGAAGATAGCTTTCCACCAGGTTTCTCTTCACTAAAGACGGTATTTTCAAATTCGTTGCTCCAGCACACGACACGAGACGTTGCTTACCCACCTGATGCACTTCATTTTTCGTCTCGCGTACGCGGTCCACCACCCGGTTTTTCATCACGCGGCTCTTCAGGCGCTCCTGACGCTCACTGTTTGCCTCATAAGGACGCCGTGTTCACGATAGACGAGCTGACGCACTGGGAAAATACTCTGTCGAGCCATGCTCCTTCCGCACGGGTTCATGGATCACCGTCCGGTGCATACACACTCGACAGTCGAAGCAACGCCGAAGGCTCAGACACATCGAAAGACACACGCTGCCATGCGCAAGAGCCTCTCGTAGTGAACAGGGTAGAAGAAGCTTCTGAAGAACTTTATACCAGCTCTGAAGCATTATCTTCATTGCCCGAACTGCATGACAATAGCCCACAGACTACCAGCTGCCGACCGGACACCACATCAAGTTGTCAAGAAAACCAGCGTGACGTTCAAGCAGGGCTTCCTCCGCGATACGTTCCACAGCAACATCAGCAACGCCAGCAAAAGCAAGTCCAAGAATCACAGACACTCCAACGCATACACCATAAAGGACGACGACGCAAAGCAAGCCTCTTAAAACAAATTCAATACGTGAGGCATCTTCGCATAAAGGATCGGCACCAGAAACGCATTTGGCACAATAGATCAAAACTGCGCCTAAGATTACAGCTCCGAAGCCCCAGAAAATACCGAGCAAGACAAGAAGTCACCTGTTCTACCTCACAAAGATTCAAGCACCATCCCATCAGTTTACGACAACGAGCACGCACGCAGGAAAGACAGTGACGCCTACGAAAACCGATCTACCGAACCTGCAAGGCCTTCCAACGTCGTCCATTCATCGCAATAATGGCAGCTATTTCATCAGTTTCTAGACTCAGGGCATACTTATGCTTCCCCGAACGCAACAGCCAGCCTCGCCCACCAGAGTTCTCGCTGATGTGACCGAACTGCTACCATCTCCCGTGAGTTTGTTGTGCCAGTTTACGTGACTGCCTTGTCACAAAAAACTGCTTCGTGTTTGGTCATTTTCCGCTTAAAGAATCGGATTCTTCGTCTTTTGTTGCTTATAACACGCGCATACTTTCGGGGGAGGGGGAATACTGTAACGTAAGAAGGTAGTGATGGTTGCCGAGAAGGAAAAAGTGAGAATGAAATAAACATGGCGTATGAGCCAAGGCACGTCGCCCATTCATCATGGCGTCATATATATATATATATATATATATATATATATATATATATATATATCAAGGGGGTTTAATAGCGACGCCAGGTAAAAGGCAGGCAGCCGGTACGGAAACAAATGCTCGGGCAGTCCAGCGTCTACAGCTCGTGCTCCCGCTCGCGCTTCGCACTCAGCGATGGTCCCACTAGCCATTGACTTGTGAATTCCCCACTACAATGCCCCGGCGACGAAGACGAGCCATCCCGGCGACTCAAGGTGACGAGAGAACAGGAGGGTCGTAACAGGGCTTGAGGCGACTGACGTGGACCGTCTCACGACCAAGGCGACGCTTGTCCGTGGATGGCTTGAGTGCTTCAATCACATAGGTGACAGAAGAAGGGTGCTGTATGACGCGGTAAGGGCCCGTATACTTCGGTGCAAACTTGGGAGTCAGTCCAGGAGAGTGGAAAGGCAGTCGGAGCCACACGAGAGAACCGACGGGGAAGGTATCCTGAACAAGATCATGGTCGTGGTGATCTTTTTGGAGGGCTTGGTTATCGGCTGTGAAGGACCGTGCAAGTTGACGACACTCTTCGGCATGTTCGGCCATTTCAGAAACTGAACTGAACTCGGAGACATCAGGATTACATGGCAGAATTGTGTCGAGTGTGTTGCATGGGTCACGGCCATATAAAAGAAAAAATGGAGAAACGCCTGTTGTTGATTGAATCGCCGTATTCCAGGCGTACGTCACGAAAGGAAGAACAACGTCCCAGTTGGAGTGGTCGGAATCAATATACATAGCGAGCATGTCTCCGAGGGTTCTGTTTACGTTCGGTTAGGCCGTTCGTCTGAGGGTGGCAGGCTGTTGATGTGCGGTGTACCGTACGGCATGAATGTAGGAGCTGCCGCAGAACTTCGGACAAAAATACGCGTCCTCTGTCACTCAGGAGCTCCCATGGTGCACCATGACGAAGAACAAACCGGTGCAAGATGAAGGTTGCAACGTCACGAGCGCCAGCCGAAGGTAGCGCTGCCGTTTCGGCGTACCTTGTCAGATGGTCGGCAGCCACAATCACCCATCGATTACCACCAACAGAGCACGGTAGTGGGCCGTATAGGTCAATCCCAACACGGTCAAATGGGCGTGCAGGACATGGTAAAGGCTGCAGTTGACCGGGTGAATGAGGAAATGTCTTGCGCTGCTGGCACAGGGAACATGAGCGAATGTGTTTGCGTACAAACGTGTACATACCCCGCCAGTAGTAACGTTGGCGGATCCGCTCATACGTCTTTAGCGCACCGGCGTGTGCGTGTTGCGGTTCAGCATGAAAATATTTGCAGATATCAGACCGCATATGGCTGGGTATGACTAGCAGCCATTTACGACCCGCCACTTGATAGTTGCGACGGTATAACAGGCCATCCCGTATGGCGAAATGCGTTCCTTGGCGGCGAAGAGCACGCGGGTAACCGGAAGCTGATGCGTCAGAAAGCATATTCAAGAGCGAGGCGATCCAAGGGTCCTTCCGCTGTTCGGATGGCATGTCTGTGACGCTGATGGCAGAGAGGGGAAGGTCCAGGGCTGATATATCCGTATCATCGGATTTCACGGGTGATCGTGAAAGCGCATCTGCGTCAGAGTGCTTTCGCCCCGATCGGTAGACGACGCGTATGTTGAATTCCTGGAGGCGTAGTGCCCAACGTCCGAGGCGGCCGGAAGGATCTTTCAGTGAAGCCAACCAACAGAATGCGTGATGGTCAGTTACCACATCAAAACTTTGGCCGTACAAATAGGGGCGAAACTTGTTTAACGCCCACACAATCGCGAGGCACTCTTTTTCCGTAACAGAATAGTTGGATTCTGCCTTAGTGAGGGCGCGGCTGGCATAGGCGACCACATACTCCGTAAAACCTGGCTTGCGTTGCGCGAGTACTGCACCAAGGCCGACGCCACTTGCATCCGTGTGTACTTCGGTTGGCGCAGTAGGGTCGTAATGGCGCAGTACGGGTGGTGAAGTAAGGAGTTGGCGCAGTGTTGCGAAGGATTCGTCCCAGGCTGCTGTCCAATTCGAAAGATCTGCAGGGCCAGCAAGGAGTTTCATGAGTGGAGTGATGATGGAGGCAAAGTTCCGGACAAAGCGACGAAAATAGGAGCACAGGCCCACAAAGCTCCGTAGTTCTTTAACAGTAGTCGGCTTAGGAAATCCGGCAACAGCACGAAGCTTGTCAGGGTCGGGAAGAATGCCGGCTTTCGAGACGACATGACCAAGTATGGTGAGTTGTTTAGCCCCGAAGTGACACTTCTTCAGGTTAAGCTGAAGCCTGGCGTTTGTAAGGCACTGTAGAATCTTACGCAGACGAGTGAGATGCGAAGTGAAATTGGGTGAAAAAACCGCAACGTCATCAAGATAGCACAAGCAAATGTTCCATTTGAGACCGCGTAAAATGCTGTCCATCATTCGCTCGAATGTGGCAGGCGCATTGCAGAGTCCGAACGGCATCACGGTAAATTCATAGAGGCCATCCGGTGTGACAAACGCCATTTTTGGACGATCAGACTCAGCCATTGGGACCTGCCAATAACCCGAGCGAAGGTCAAGCGAGGAAAAGAATTCTGCACCTTGGAGACAATCGAGAGCGTCGTCTATGCGGGGAAGAGGGTAAACATCTTTCCTCGTAATGTTGTTTAGGCGCCTGTAGTCTACGCAGAACCGGATTGAACCATCCCTTTTTTTGACGAGTACAACTTGGGAAGACCAAGGGCTACAAAAAGGCTTGATGACTCCACGCTGTAGCATGTCGTCTACTTGTTCTGCAATACCCGACGCTCCGCTGGTGACACATGATAAGGGCGCTGGCGCAAAGGAGTACTCTTTCCTGTGTCAATTGTGTGCACAACGGTGTTCGTTCTTCCTAGCACCGCTTGGGGAAAGTCAAACGAACGCTTGAATTCGTGCAGCAGAGTAACAAGCTGCTCTCGTTGAGCCGGGGCGAGATGGCTGTCAATAGAACGGTGAAATGCATCGGTAGACACGATGTTTGAGGCAAAGTGAGGAACCAACGCGTTCAGCTCCATATTCGGCTTGGTGTCGAAGAAATCGGCAGGCACGATAGTACCTTCATCGATAAGCTGAATGTAGCCGGTCTCGTTGCGGCGCAAACTGAGAGGGCACGAGTTGGGATTGGAAATAAATATCCCGGTAGTGTCTTGACAAAGCTCAAGAACGGCGAATGGCAGCGATGTGTGGTGGGGGCTACCGAAGATGTCAGATGGCGTGAATAGAACGGTAGCGTCAGAAAGTGAAGCACAGCAGGCAGGGACAAACTGGGCGCTGAAAGGAGGAAGGTCTATGTCCGTCGCGACGACAAGGTTAGCCACACTAGATACGGCCGCATCAACAGAAGGCGCATCACGAAACGGTAACAGCTCCACTTCGGCCCGAGCGCAGTCCACGATGGCGTGATTACGTGATAAAAAATCCCATCCTAGGATGACATCGTCGGAACATGAAGCCAACACGTGAAATTCAATGATGTACAACACGTCTCGAATAACCACTTTTGCAGTGCATGCCGCGACGGGCTCAATTTGTTGGGCGCTCGCAGTACTAAGAGAAACCACGGGAGAAAGCATCGTCACTTTACAAAGAGAGCGGCAGAGTCTTTGACTAATCACGGATATCGCGGCACCGGTATCGATGTGTGCGAGTGTTCGTACACCTTCGATAAGATTGGCGGGAGACAGGCGAGGACTTAAACGATTAGACGATGACGCAGCTCGTGCCTCCGGAGCTGCGGCAGTTAGTTTTCCGTCTCAATGGGGGTGGGTCGTCGACGCATAGGCGATACAGAACGACGACTTGTTGAAGGTGAAGGCGAGCGGGAAGTAGAACGTCTAGAAGCGAATGTTCGGGCGCCGGAAGCAGTTTGCGCATCGCGTTCGTGAACTTCAGGTGGTACGTGAGGCGCGTGGTATGGAGGCCGAAACTACTAGTCAGGATATCTTGGTGCGTTAACTGTGAAGCGCCGACGACATAGACGTGCAACGTGACCTGGAATTCCGCAAAAGTAACATATGGGCCGGTTGTCAGCAGTGCGCCAAGGATTTCCGGCGTGTTGCTGTGTAGCGGGAAACGGCGCGGTGGACGGTCGCACAGGTTGGGGCGTATACATTGGTAGACGAGGTGGCGGCATTGCCGCGACGGCCACATAAGTCAGTGGCGCGGAAACAGGTGTTGGTGGAGAGGCAGGCGTAGGTAATGGCAACGCCTCGGAGACCTGCTCCTGAATAGCCTGTCTGATTGTCGGTGTTAGGCGGTTTGTTGGTGCTTCGGTGGTCGGCAGATACGAGAGACACGAAAGCTGTCGTGCGACCTCTTCGCGTACATATTCTTTTATCTGCTCCAGCAGGGAGCTGTCACCACCGACGGCCAGGGCAGCGAGAGAGTCGTCTGCAGTCGTCGACCTCCGAACTGCTGCACGTTGTTTCCGAATCTCTTCCAAGCTCTGGCACAAGGTCACAAGTTCGGATACGGTACTTGGGCCCTTTGCCAGCAACATTTTATAGGAATCATCGTCTATGCCTTTCAAGATATGCCTGATCTTGTCATGTTCGGTCATCTCAGGGTCGAAGCGCCGGCATAAATCGATTACATCTTCAATATAGCTAGTGAAGTTTTCGCCCTGCCTTTGTGCACGTCCGCGTAGGCGCTGCTCAGCACGCAGCTTGCGCACTGCGGGGCGATCGAACACAGCTGCGAGGGTGGTCTTGAAACCGGCCCAAGTGATAAATTCAGTACGGTGGTTTGTGAACCACAGGCTGGCGACGTCTTTGAGATAAAATGGGACATACTCCAATTTCGAGGGGTCGTCCCACTTGTTGGTGGCGCTCACCTTTTCAAACAGCTGCAACCAGTCCTCCGCATCTTGGTCCTCGGTGCCGCTGAAGAAGGGTGGATCTCGTTGGCAAAGGGTGGTGGGCACGATGACCAGTTGAGATTGGGCCGTGCTGTGCTGGGTGGTGCCTTGCTCGGTCGTTTGATCAGGCATTGCTGATGTAGTGGGCAGCTTCCGGCTTCGAAGTTCCAGGTTTGCGTACCCAGCACACTTCCACCACTTTGCAAGGGGGTTTAATAGCGACGCCAGGTAAAAGGCAGACAGCCTGTACGGAAACAAATGCTCGGGCAGTCCAGCGTCTACAGCTCGTGCTCCCGCTCGCGCTTCGCACTCAGCGATGGTCCCACTAGTCATTGCCTTGCGAATTGCCTACTACAATATATATATATATATATATATATATATATATATATATATATATATATATATATATATATATATATATAGGTGTGTGTGTGTGTGCGTGTGTTGTATCAAAGCATGAGTGGGCTTGTATGGGGCGAGGTGAGTGCATAGGACATTGTTGGTATCTGCATCTTTAATTTCGATGCCGAAATGTATTTTTTTAGGATTCTTGCCGAGAAAATAAAGCAAAACTTTATAAGGTCAAAGTTGTCGAATCAGTGTTTGCGTGGTGTAAAATTTTTAATGAAGAGCAGCGAGTACGTGTCCGCGTTTAAAAAAAACTGTCGCAAGGATCCTTGCCTGCTTTCCGCGATTATTGCAGGTGGTCACGATTTCTGCCCTTCGTGCGCAGTCGTACAGTTCCAGCGTTTCATTTGCTAAGTGCATGCGTTTTACCGGTTAAACGACATATATCTCACGATGTACCTTGTACAGCAGGAGGACCCTTGTAAAGTGGAAACGCATTCGCGCCTCGCCCTTTTACACGAAACATGTGTCGGAAAATAGGGTCGCGTAATGTAGCGTCTTTCTTCTTGTTGGGCGAACGCTGAAGGCTAGCTCAACCAGTTTGCGCCCTTTATTTTTTCGGCAACTGTGCCACGCCCGTTAGGATTTCATTAATCTTCACAAGGGCCTTCATCGCCGTGAGGAGAAACTTTGTGCTTCAAAAAAAATTATTTTTCTTGTTTGCAGTTTCACTTCTCTGCGTTTATTTGTCTCCTGTGAGCACCAGAGCGGGGCTTTAGTTTTTCTCGCAACAGCTGCGCACAGATGCTCCTGCTTGGTCCAGGCTGTGAGGTCACTGGACTTACGCGAGAAGGGCCAAATTATTTGCATGAACAGAGTTTTGCCTATATGGAGAACTTCGTGTACAGACATGTCACACTCAGTGTACGCCCAAGTGCGAACCACTTGTTATGCGCGTTGACGGGTCGGTCGGGCATTTAGCTTTTGAACAGCGCAAATTCCAAACCTGTACTGCGCACACGCTGAACAAAAACTGTGGTTATCGCGCGCCTGTATATGCGCGTTGCCTGAAACGTGTGATCGGGCGAACTTATAATTGGTTGATATGTGGGTTTAACGTCCCAAAACTACCATATGACAATGAGTGGAGGGCTAGGAAAATTTCGACCACCTGGGGTTCTTTAAGGTGCACCCAAATCTGAGCGCACGGGCCTACAGCGTTTCCGCCTCCATCGGAAATGCAGCCGCCACCGCCGGGATTCAATCCCGGGACCTGGGGGTCAGCAGACGAGTAGCTTAGCCACTAGACCACTGTGGCGGGGCATCAGACGGCCTAATAAGTAAGCGAACTTTCTGCTCATGCATGCGTCATTGTGAACAAGGCTCCCTTATGGGAGCTGAAACATTTTTTTAATTATATTTTTTACTTTGGTCGGTGCCGTGTCAATTTCATCCATGTATTTCCCCGGCCAGGCTGGTGTCCGCCAAACTCTCGACTATACTTATACTGCGGCTTTTCGCTCTTATCAGATTTGCGAGCATTTTCACCTCTCTCTGTTGGCATTATATTATTCTGACTAGAAAAAAATTGTACCCGTCGGTTTTTCCTCTTCTTATTAATTGTTACGAGCATTACTAAGAAGAACATCGTTGATATGACACATCATAGATTGTGTATGTCATTGCTTTTAAACAATGGCTATGTGCGCTTTCTTGTGTCCTTGAGCTCTCATTTTTTTCTGGTTCAATTGGTTCAAAAGGTCACTTCTTTATACATTGCCTGAATTCCCGCATTGCCACCATTGAATGTTAGATTGTGAAGCAAAGAAATAAAAATCCAGAAATCCAGACACCAATTCGCAGCAGTACTACCTAATGATCAAATTACATCGCACAAAAAAAAAGGATATTGAAAGTAATAAAAGCTGCGCTTACGTATGAAATAAAGATAAAAGCGGCGAAAAACAAAACAAAACAAAAGTACAGGCGGGATTGCTGTTGGTGGCTACTTTGCGCCAAAGTGGCTACTCTACGAGCTCATAGGTCGATGAAAATTTCACGTTGGCGACATGGTTACTTTTTGGATAATTTGAACTTCTACGTTGGCGTGTTTAGTAGCCACATTTTTTTATTTATAGATAAAATGGATTGTTTCTTAGCTGTTCTGTCGCGTTAGCTGATAGGGCACATACCCTCCCCCCGTCAGAGCACTGGTGTGCATCAAAGTCGATCTTGTCGAAGCACCCAAAACAACGCGCCACGTGCGTGCGAAGGTGTAAAGACGAAGTTGGACGCATGTTGGCAAATGAGTGGCTATAGACTGGCGTGCGCCATATTTGCTGACTGCGCACAAGTTTGTAATGCTGATGCACAGCACGCGCATTGTCGTGTAGACCTGATAAAAAACATGGATACACAAAAGAAAAATGAGCAACAAAGCAGGACTGTTCATCTTTAACCAGGTTTCACTACTTAAAACTGAATTAGTATTATGAAAACTCTACTAACAAATTTTGTTCTGCGCCTGCAAGGAAGTGCTTTTTCATCGTTTAATGTCCCGACCCATTTGTTGGCTGGAATTTATAATAATCGATTTTTAGTTGGGGTAGGCTTGGGAGAACTATATCCAGCCAACATAAATTATATGCCGGTGTACTCAACTTACAATAACCTATTTTTATTTATTTCATTTGTACAATACTATAGACCTTAACTGGATCCTTGCAACAGGACAGTAGATAAATACATACATGAGTAATAGTCAGAAAAAAACGACAAAAAAGAACTAAATAGAAAAACAACAACGAAATAAAACAAGTTTAAAGGACCATCAAAATGAATAACAAAAAAACTCCCAAGCATTTCCCCGAGGGTGAACATGGTTAAGTACGAATACACGGGGTGATGCTATGAGGGGTATTTATTAATTCGCACTATTATATTTATTTATCACACTATGGTGCCTTTATGGTGTAATGGTTCCTGGGAATCGCAATTTGATCACACGGGGGAGTTTACGTTAACTCACTGGCGAATGCCAACGGATTTTAACTTTACTCCCCCTCACGACCCGCTCTCGACGGGAGACTGAGAGAGAAGGCGGGCGCGCGAGAGAGAGGGGTGCGCGCGCAGCTGCAGCGAGCGAGGAGAGCGGAGGAGCGAGCGAAGGGGGAGGGGGTATAAGGCGCGTTACTGACACCGATATCAGCGTCGCGTCCGTGGCTTATTCGGTAGAGCGTCGCGCTGCGGCCCGCCAAGTCCTCTTTCTTTTAAAGATAGAGAGAAGACTGCGGACGCCGCCGACGGCGGTGGATGGTTTGGGATCGCTTATAAAGTGTATTCACACTTAATAACATCATAATAAACAAACAAAAGTAGTAATAGAAAAGTTAATGCTCACGCAGGAATATTACGTAGTACTCTTACAATATCGAATACAATTGTACTTTTGAAGTACTAAAAACAGTAACACTAAAACTATCGAACGAAGGGTTACTCAATGCGATACTCTTTTTAACATTAAATAGATATACGTTGAATATAATCGGCATTTATTATTTGTGATACCTCCAAGTTATTCCAATTGTTTATAGTTCGTGGGAAGCAGGAAACTAAATAGGTTAGTTATGGTCCTGTATTTGTGGCGTAGCTAGGTGGGCCGGAAGTTCAACCCCCCCCCCCCCCCGAAATTTTTTGTGCAACCCCACCGGCCCACGACTTACCCACCTTTTTTTTTCGTCGTTTTGCGCTTAGATGATTCAGAAACTGATTGATTTGCGGACTTTAACGTCCCAAAACTACCATATGGTTATGAGAGATGCCGTAGTGGAGAGATCCGGATATTTCGACCACCTGGGGTTACTTAACGTGCACTCAAATCTGAGCACACGGGCCTTCAGCGTTTCCGCCTCCATCGGAAATGCAGCCGCCGCAGCCGGGATTCCATCCCGCGTCCCACAATTCAGCAGCCGAGTACCTTAGCCACTAGACTACCGTGGCGCGGTAAGATTTTGAAACTAAGTGGTGCTACAATCACAATATCATTCCTGGGCGCTTTTACAGTGAATAATTTCTGGATACGGAAAAAACGTGTCTTGTTTTTTTTTTTCAAGGCTTTGACACACTGTAAGAGTTTGGCCAAGAATCTCGGCCGTGAGCGTTTTAAGTTGGCTTGGCGACGGCATTAATGCTTCAGCGGTGGTCATAGTTGTGCCCGCCGGAACAGATCTCACCGGAGTGGATCACTATGATAATTTTCACTAGGCAGATGATCATTTTAATTGTTAAGGTCAGACACAGTTCCAAGGTCTGATGGACCACGTTCAAGCATATTGCAGTGCGGCTCTTCGTACGTGTGATAATGTATACTTAAACAGAGACTAACATTTCTATTCAACCTTCGCACGTTCTCCTAACATCTAAACACACACACACACACACACACACACACACACACACACACACACACACACACACACACACACACACACACACACACACACACACACACACACACACACACACACACACACACACACACACACACACACACACTCAATCACTCACTCACTCACTCTCACACACACACACTCACTCTCTCTCACACACACACGCACAACCACACGCACGCACTTGCGCGCAACAGAATATTCGGCTCATCCACCGAACTTCACTTGTATGCGAGTGTGCAATGTATTGATGCATATCTTTACTCTGCCCTAGCGGCTAAAGACACGCTGAAGTGTTGTCTGGTGACGAAGGCGCAACACAGGAAAACGAGCAGGTCCTCACAACCTTAGAAAGGTCCACTGAAATGCTCATGATAACTTTAAGCGGATAAATAAAAAGGTGGTGGTCATAAACCTGAAGCAGCGCAATGAGAAGTGCAGTGCGGGCAGCTGTAGTGAGCACAAGTTTTATTGTTCAGCAGTGTGGCAGACAGCGCAAGAATAAGAAACATAAAGCTGAAAAATATACGACAAATTAAAAATATATCTATTGATTCGCTTCATCTCTCTGTCTCATTACTTAACATGAGTAGAAGGGCACACCAAGCCATTTCTGCAAGAATCGACATAACGTACAACAAGAAATGCCCACAATGAAGAAACATGAGTGGACATGCCGTCATTTTCAGCGGGCTTCTCAAGGAATAGAGGTTCGACGTCTTGATTTCCTTTCAGAGGTATACCAAGTCGTCCACAGAAGATCACAGTGTCTATGATGGAGATCAGTTTTTTAGGGGCAAAGCTCCTAAAGGCGTGGGTCTGTCGATCCCTTGTATGTATGTTGTTGTTGTTGTTGTTCTCCTATTGTTAGTGGCACATACCCACTGTGGGGGATTGGCCAAGAATCGAGTGGTTTTAAGATTTACTGTTCAGATTTGGAATGATGGAGGTATAACAGAAAGATTACCGATAGCCTAGGCAAGTGTGGTGCTTAATGTAATGCATACAAATATTTACATAAACGAATTTATTCTTAGAATAGAGCAATAATCTGATTTTATACGTATATAATTATGTGGCCATGTTAGGATAATGAAACTGGTTAATTAGTCAACCTATTAGTTTCATCAATATTGTCCCGGACGGCCGCGCATACTGTCCCATTAGAGAAACCACAAATGGAAGCTCCAAAAGACAAAATGACAGGCAGAGATAAGTCCATACCAATACCACGCAAAGGTATTTCTAATAAGGTTTTTCGTAATGTGTTAAACCGCCCGCAGGTCAAAAAGAAATGGTCTATTGTTTCCAGTTCATCA
This sequence comes from Rhipicephalus microplus, assembly GCF_043290135.1. Taxonomy (NCBI): domain Eukaryota; kingdom Metazoa; phylum Arthropoda; class Arachnida; order Ixodida; family Ixodidae; genus Rhipicephalus; species Rhipicephalus microplus. Next base: position 173,834,008 of record NC_134710.1, read on the forward strand.
CAGAATGCGCACATTGGCGAAGGTGCCTGAGCAGACCTGTGTTTATAGAAATTTAGATTTGGTACCCGGCAACGCAGCCGTGTGATAGCTACTTCTTGTTTTCGAGTGCGGCAAAAGTCTCTTCGCCAGGGATATAATAAATGGTGATATTCTGTAGAGTTTGTCAATGCTGAACCTTTAAAGACTTGCATAAGCGTACGTCTGCGGAATCGAGCAGCAGTCACATAAGCGGATGATGGACAGAGCGGTAGAATTGGTTCGCTGATTGACGACTTAGCTAAGGAATCGGCTATTTCATTCAGAAACAAACCTTTATGTCCAGGCACCCAAACTAATCGTACTTCTCTCAAATGCACAGGTACTAGTGGACGGAACGCCTTTGTTACGTGATTATCATCACCAACAGAAAGTGCCACACAGAGAGATAGGGAATCTGTTATTATGACAGCTGATGTAATTGCTGTATCTAACTTGCGTAAGGCGAGCACCACTGCCAGAAACTCAGCCACAAAAACGGGTATAAAATCGGGTAGTCGAAGGGAATAAATCCAATTTAAAATCGGGCTGAAAATACCAACCCCTGACTTTTCGTCGTATTGCGATGCGTCTGTAGCAATAATAACGTTCGTTGTAATACGGCGTAGGTGATCTTGTAGTAAACTATCCAAAGTATTATGGGGAAGTAATTTGGCATTATTAGGAAAAATGTCGTCGAACTGAATTTCCACCGAGGCTGAATTATCACGACTCGGCATGATGTCGCATATACGTACGTTTAGAGGCTCCAGTAAATTTAGCACAAATATAATTTGTGGCGTGTGAAAGCGTGGCCATCTAGCAGCAAAAAATGATTTTGGGGTGGAAATAAAGGCTGTTTCTGAATGTCGTAATGGTGATTCATAAATTGTTAAGAATGTCTGAACAGTCAGAAGGCGAATTCTACAAGAAAGCGGAGGGACCCTCGATTCGAGATACAACACATTGTTGGCAACTGTTTTGAGAAGGCCAAGGCATAAGCGCAAAGCTTCTCTTTCCAGAAGAACTAGAGGCCACAACTTGTAAGCTGAAACTCCAGAGAAAAGTACACAACCAAATTCCAAAATGGGACGAACATACATGCGATATATCATTAATAATGTGTCTCTTCTCATACCTATGCGGTAGTTGCTTAGCCTACGTAATATGCCAATGGCCCGCACACCTTTTCCGGCGATATATTCGATATGAGGTCGCCAGTTAAGCGATGTGTGATAAATTACTCCAAGGTATTTAACAGATTCCACCTGTGGTATATCCTCATGATGGTAAGACAGAGAGATGTTCACAGGGTATTGCAGCGGGAAAACAAGGAGGGCACATTTACTCGGATTAAGTAAAAAGCTGTTGCCATCGAGCCAGCTCTCCAATATATTAAGGTAAGTCTGCAGCCGTTCATATAAGGTCTGAATGTTATCTGCCATTGCAAAAAATGCGATATCGTCTGCATAAACATAAGTTGTTATATTCTGTTTACGTAGAATGGTGCTCATTAGTAAATTAAATAGCACCGGAGAAAGCACCGAGCCTTGCGGTACTCCCCTCGTTTGGGTATGAGTAGATGATGAAAACCCATCTTTAAAACAATAAAATTTTCTGTTTGCGAGGAAATTGTGAACCCACGCTACTATGTATGATGGAAAATCAAGGTATTCTAATCGATCTATCAAAATACAGTGCTCCATGGTATCATATGCTTTAGCGATGTCTAAGGTAACTAAAGCAGCATATTTTTTATGTAGCCGAGCTAATTGAAGCCTACTTTCTAAGTCAACGTGGGCATCCCATATTGAACAACCAGCCCTGAACCCAATTTGACAGGGACTTAGAATTGACCTCATGGTAATAAGTTCATTAATTCGTATATTGATGATTCTCTCAACCAATTTCACTAAGTTTGACGTCCGTGCGATCGGCCTTATGTTATCCAACGTGTATGCATCATTTTCATTTTTTAGCAACAATACAATTTTGGCAAGTTTCCATTCTGGAGGTATCCATGCGTTCCCTAAAGAATAATTCACTAGTTCTAGCAAAAGATTAGGCGATTCCTGGAGTAAACATTCAACATAGAGTTCGTAATCCCATCTGGTCCGGGAGCCGTCATCGGTAAGCGTAATACTGTCTGATTCAATTCAGCTAAAGAAACTTCTGGAAATTCATGCAAGTTTACCAGAACGGACTGAATAGCCAAAAAATTAGCAGTGAAGTGGCGTTCTAATCCTTGCGCTATGTCTTCTAGAGAGGTGTTCATTTCTACCGGCGTCAAGACAGATGACTGCAACGTTAAAGGTGCTGGCAGTACTTTTCTTGTCCGAAGATAAGCGAACAAAGCACGCTTATTTTTTTATTTAGAAAGATAATCAAAATGTCGACTGTCGTATTCTTCTTTCGCGCGGTTCATTGTACGCTTAAATACGCCAGCAAGGAATCGATAGTCCTTCCAGTTTGTTGGGCTCTGATTAAGAAGAAGTTTTTTCCAAGCGGCTTTTCGTCTTCTATGATCGCGCGTACACTCATCGTTCGACCATCGAGAGGAGGATCGTTTATTGGACGGAATAGAAAATTCGGAATTTTTTTAGATCCCTCCAGCATTGAACCAATCGTAGATGCAATCTCCTTAGTACTGGCACTTCCAAGCTTGGAAATGGCAGAACGGAGGCAGGCTTGAAATTTGCTATTGTTGATGTATGTGCGTTTTGGCTGATCTAAAGTTATTGTTGGACAAGTAATGTCAAAAACTACAGGAAGATGGTCACTGGTAGTTGCCGAATCCAGAACAGCCCATGACAAAACCTTGATTGCATTGGAGCAAAACGTTAAATCCAATACTGAGCTAGTTTGACCTCAGACAAATGTTACATGACCTTTATTCAGACAGGAGAGGTTGTGATCAATAGTCCATTCCCACAGTCGCCTACCAAAAGAATCTGTCCTTATACCCCAAGACAAATGATGTGAATTAAAGTCTCCTGTGAGTACTATTTCCTTTCTACATGCTACCAAAACGCTGTCAATATAACGCGTACTTTGCACACCGGAGGGGAAGTAACAATTTACAATTGAAAAAGGGTGGTATCCGGGGAGACATAAGTCTAATGTTAATAATTCACAGTCCAAGTCTAACATTCTGAAAGAAATTTTCGTCCTATGGCATAATTTACTTGATACAAGGATCATTAAACCACCACCACGTGATGGGCGATCTAATCGAAAAGAACGAAAACCTGCAAGATGGAAATTTTTATCTGGTGTGAGCCAAGTTTCTTGGAGAATTATAATATCAAGTATAAAATTATTGCAAAAGTACTGTAAGTCGATTGAGGCTGAGAATATAGAACGGCAATTCCACTGTATTTATTTATGATACCTTACAAGCTCAATGAGAGCAGTGAGTAAAGGGGGTACAAACTTCAAAGAGTAATAGGGTGGTCATCAATAACATGGAATACACAGAAAATAACACATCGTGACAAAGCGTGTCTAGTCACTGACACTCAAACAAATGTAATACGCGAATGTTTACCGATATGCAGAAAGCTTGAATAACAAGAAATTCAAGGTACATGAACGAAACACAATAAAGAAATTCGGAAGGCGTAGGTATAGTATTCAAGTGAGCAGCAACGGCGGTGCAACTGAGCAACAAAAACTGGGAGAATAACAAGAACTGGGAGAACAATGGCAATAACAAAAAAATCAAAGAGAAATCGGAAGGCCGAGGTGTACAACATACACACGCATTTTCCAAACACACTGCTAGCCGTACGAAGGCGTTTACCAATATAAATTGCAAGACAACGGTGGGTACAGATAAAACTAAAGAGAACCAAAGAGAAGTGTGAAACTAGGTGAGTGGCACAGCTGCAGCTACAAACATCAGTGAAGTTAGAGCGATTTGTGCGATGAAAAATGATTACACACATGTTCGCGAAAAGAATCTGGATCGGTGATGGAGGCGATGCAGTCGGGAAGATCGTTCCATAATGATATGGCCTTAGGAAGCGCTGATAAGTTGAATGCCTTCGTTTTGCCGTAAATGCGAGTGAAACTAAGGTGATCGTGCAGGCGTCTGGACATGCGCAATGGTGCTGTTAGTGGCAGCGTAGAACGTCTTGTGCTGTAAATATATTTATGCAGCAAACATAACAGTGCAGTACCCTCAACTGACCTATGGTATTGAGCTCACCGCAGAGGCGCATGTCGCGCCCTTGTTAGCATCTTCACGATGTATGTATGTGACCGCCTATAGTTCCACCTTTGTCAACTACCCACTACTTCGTCCTTAGAAACATCCCACTATGCGCCCAAGCATATCCACCACTTCCCTGACCATAAAAAAAATACTGTTAAGAAGTAACCAATATGAAATGATTGATATGTGGGGTTTTAACGTCCCAAAACCACTATATGATTATGAGAGACGCCGTAGTGGAGGGCTCCGGAAATTTAGACCACCTGGGGTTCTTTAACGTGCACCCAAATCTGAGCACACGGGCCTACAACATTTCCGCCTCCATCGGAAATGCAGCCGCCGCAGCCGGGATTCGAACCCGCGCCCTGCGGGTCAGCAGCCGAGTACCTTAGCCACTAGACCACCGCGGCGGGGCAATATGAAATGCAAGATTTTCGTGTACTTGTATCCAGGTGCAAGTTAAAGAACCATAGATTTTCTCACTGTGTCTATCCCTTGTTTGTACGAGACCCCCTATAATTTCACCTTTGCCAACTGCTCACTACTTCGTCCTTGCAAACACCCCACTATGCCCCATCACCGATCCACCACTTCACCGACCATAAAGCCGTTATAATGATGGAGTAACGGAACCGACGTATAGCTACCACTTGTGAATAATAAAATTTATTGAATAAATATATACAGTGTTCGTCACGTCTTTGACGATGTAGTAGGCGATATTTGTGGATGGTTCACGGTTTAGCGATGAAACCCTCCAGTGCTTCGCCCCACTCATCTTCATTCACTCGGTGGATATGCTGTGATTTTTAGGGGCGAAGCTCCTTAAGGCGTGGGTCTGTACATCCTCTGATATATGTAGTTGTTGTAAGTAGCTGCCTCTGGTTTAGTTTTTGCATTGTTCACTGGATATCGGTAGTTGTAGTTGATAAATTCAAAACTACATGACGTTACTTGTTGTTGATGATGGTTGCAGTTGTCAAAGCTCAGTAAAAAATCTCAGGTAGCGTGGCGTCGCCACGCTACATGATGCTTTAGTTCACAAATTCAAAACTCAATGACGTTACTTGTAGTTGATGATGCTTGTAGAGACCAAAGCTCAGTAAAGAATCTCACGTAGCGTGGTGTCGCCTGCAGACCTTGTCTTACTCTAATCCATACATACTGTCCAAGATGGATCCCGACACATACGCACCACAGTGCAGGTTCTGCGTCCCTAAAACAGCCACCCTGTACCACATGGTATGGGAATGCCCACACAGTCCACCTCTACAACCCAGAGCACAGCACAACACTGTAGGGTGGGAGGCAGCTCTGTCCAGCTCGGATCCGAAGGCCCAAGAGGCCCTCGTGAGACGAGCGAGGACAGCGGCCCGTGCCAATGGGATCCCGGAGTAAGGAGACCACTCACCGACACTCCTTTCTCGGTTGCAAATAAATGTTTTATTCTCTCTCTCTCTTTCTTGTTATCACATATGGCACGTGTCATTGGTGGAAAGCAATAGTTCGGCGACGTACGCTAGGGAGAGCGTTGCAATAAAATTTGTTCGCAGTTGCCGCGCTCTCGGAGTCACCGAATGGACAGGGCTGCAGAGCAGCGAGCGCGCAAGGCGGCGGGAGCGCGCGCTCGTATACAGAATCCCAATGTGCGAGCCCGCGAGGCAGAAGCGCACCGTGAAGCTGCGTGACGCCGCCGCCAAGATCATGCCGTACGTGAGACACAGACAGCGTTTCTCACGTCTTTGAATGATGATTGACTGGGCTGAATGATGATCGACTGGACACGAAAGATTCACGGTTTACCGATGATTCCCCCCAGAGCTTTGCCCACTCATCATCATTCACCCCGAGGATATGTTGTAATTTTTTCTGTTTAATTCCTTTTGTTCTTGCGCTGATGACTCCATCTTTTCAGCGATTCACTCGCCTTTGAGTGTTTCACGAAAATTCTTCGCATATAAAGAAGTGACCTTGTGGTAGTCACACACGTTGTGGCTTCTGAAATTTTCGATGGCGTTCTTCCAACGTATGAAAGGAGAGAAGGCCAAAGCACCAAGAACTTGGGGAGTCCTTTTGCCTGAACTTTCTTTTCCAAAAGGCACACATGTCTTGCAGAGAGCTCCCTCCTAATGTCTGGAATACACCAACCAGGAAAACATTTATTGCCAGTGAGTTTGGAACTTCAGTTTGCGCTTAGTAACTGAGGAAATGCTGTAGTTAGCACCTGGTTTCCGTGGCGCGAATAGCAAACGTCGTCTAATCTTGTCATCCTGCAACTCCTGGCGTCTTGGTTCGTCAAACACGTAAGGACGAATGTCGTTGTCAGAAATCACGGTTTCCGTGCACGCATCACGCTCCGATCAGTTTTCAAGCGTTCTTTCGCCACAAGGGTCCTATTCAGCAGTGCACAACTACAGCTGGGAACCGTTTTTTTTTTCGGCTGCTGTAGGTTTTTCGCCAGTTGTCGAGTGCGCACTGGGAACAGCGTCACCTTTCAAGAAATAATAATCAAGCGTAACCTTACGGCATTTCGACGCCGCCATCGAGTCTCATAGAAGAGCGCTGATTTACACAGAACACGAACTTCCCAGCAAGCTATGTAGCACCATATTTCAAGGGGGTGACTTCGCATTGGTAGGAAGCAACGCGCTCAGCAAAGTTCAGGCAGGGACACTGAATGCGAGAAATGAGAACTTTAGTCACGATACATGTCTGTTGGTAAAGTTCCGCCTGAAACACTAGCGCTCATTTGTCCCCTGGCGGATAAATTCGCGGGTATACATTTCCTCCGCTTCCCTTCAGGTGGCAGTAAGGTCGTGCTCACCCCGTATTTTACTCTGAGCGCGTAACGTCTCGCGTTTGTGATTGCGCCCCTAGGCTGGTAGTTTCTGTTGTGTTGTGATCCCATACCACAAACGTGAATGAATGTGAAGGAGTTGATGTAAGCAGTGAAATTCCAGCGACTCGCATCAAAATGCCCGAAACAGACAACCGACAGGCATGGATGGTGCACAGTACAGCGTAAGAAACCTCGCGTTGCATGCACTGGCAGTTCTCGTCGGAGTTCACGCGTTCTGAGAAGTTGATTATGGTACGCCATGCTCTGAACGAGACCGGAGTTCATACCTTGATCACTAGTGAACAGATCACTCGAGATTTTAAAGTGTGGTACGAGGCTGCTTCTGTTCGCGCTGGTGTAAGTGTTGCCAACATGAATGCACGTACTAGTTAGAACAATGCATACGTGGCATATCTATGCTGCGCGGTGAAATATTCAGTTCTGAATCTGTAGACGGTAACGGAAATGACAGTTGCAGGCTTGCAAACAACGGAAGACACTTTTCCAAACGCTATTGTTTCAGGGAGCAGAGTGACCAAAGCTATGAAAAAATAACGAGAACATTACGCGTTTTTGTGCGTAGTTAAGTTTTCTAGCGCATATATGCAGTGAACAAGCTATTATATATGAGTAGGCATAGTCTGGGTCTAGGTGCATTTTTGATTGAGACCAAGTGAACATTTCAGTACAATGATTACCTTGCCTTCGCAGATTGCACGATAAAGCCTCTAGGGTGGGAGTACTTCATTGGTATCAAAAGTCTCAGTGCAACTGTAATGCCTACCAAGGTTGCTAGAAAGTCTGCCAGAAAAATATCGCATGCGAAATTGTCTTGCCCACGTGCAGCAAAACTTACAAAACATGCTTATTGTGGATCGCAAGCATGCTTGGATGTCGCAGCATCGTAAAAACCCTTGAGTCAAGGCTATATCACTGCGTCAGGGCTGCTTCACATATAGAGCTTAACATAAAAATCGTTCCCTTAGGCATGCAATCACAAACATCGACAGTAAGAAATTATTTGCTAAATGCAAAACCAAAAGTAAGCAAAACCAAAACATATTTATGAATGTACAAGAACATGCTGTGTAAACCTCTCATTATCTTTGTAAGCGGAGCCGCCCTTGACTTGGGAAACGCAATTCACCAAGACGATGACTACGCCATATATATACGCTTAGCAAAGATAACGATTAACGATGTCTTCTCCGGTCGGGCGGGTCATCGCAGTGATACGTTTTCGAAAACTAGTTCATTCATTGGTGCGACGAGATGCAGCTGCTTCAAACGGTCACTGTACCTGTCGTTCACTGTATTTTACTGGGATTACTTTCTCCACAAGGGTACGCATGGGGAAGAGGGGGGGGGGGGGGAGTCTCATGACTTTGATATACATGTATACAATCTGCTCAAATTACCGCCGACTGTCACGTCACAGAGGAAAGCTAATGTCTGCTCTCCCCCCCTCCCCCTTAGTGGCGTCGGTCTACCCCCCTCCCTCCAAAAAAAAATTCTTGCTACGCCCCTGTGTTGTATGGCGTTGAAGAAAGATCATAGCGATGCCTCGTTCGACGTGCTGTAAATAACTTAATTGCAAGGTAGCTGTAGCTTGAGACCATGCAAGAGGTAAAACATAAGGGGGTACCTATTTCTATGTACTTGCTCTTTCTAAGTGATATATGTGCTGTTCAACAATGAAAACTCTGTTCATATTCCCAGTCCTTTTCTCTTTGGCTACAAATATGGCAATACAGTTAAACGGCATGGTTACTTTGGCTCCAATTAATTTGAGTTATGGCAACTTTACAATCCACCCAACCGCAAGAAGACAGGCATCTTGATGCTTATGTCCACAAGGTGTGTGTTCACTCGCAAGGTTCGTATTGTCACAGGCTGGTGACGTGGATGAAGGGAGCAAACTGGATGTTGAGGTCAAACTGTTTATTTGACCGAGTTCGTGACCAGTTAACGAAAACTCAGATTAGGGTAGCACACTGGCAATGACAGTGGCGAACAGAGAGTTGGTCGGCGATCAACTGACAAGCGGTGAAGCGCGTCGGCATTTATACATGTGTGATCAAATATTCTAGCCCTATCCCTGATCTTCGCGCAAGGTCTGGAATAATCTCGAGTGTTCACGTCTTGCGCGCTATCTTAACAGAACGATCCACAATAATCGTGAACCTTCTCGGTCTATGAGGCGTAGTTTGCGCTGAGCATTCCGGGCAGCCTTTGTTGGCAAAAACCGAATAAAACAGAAGCGGAAATAATTCATTGATATGTGGGGTTTAACGTCCCAAAACCACCATATGATTATGAGAGACGCCGTAGTGGAGGGCTCCGGAAATTTTGACCACCTGGGGTTCTTTAACGTGCACCCAAATCTGAGCACACGGGCCTACAACATTTCCGCCTCCATCGGAAATGCAGCCGCCGCAGCCGGGATTTGAACCCGCGATCTGCGGGTCAGCAGCTGAGTACCTTAGCCACTAGACCACCGCGGCGGGGCTAGAAGCGGAAATAAGAAACGGACGTGTCAGTATTGTTCCATTCATTGAAGTGATCGCACTAGGTGAACGGACATAATGAGGCCGATTTTGTGTTGAAATTCGGCAATACGTCTAAGAAAGTACTATGTTAACACACTGTATGTGTCTACTGATCGATTTAAACAAAGCTTTGTTTTGATTTTTCGAAGAACAATGTTTTTAATTTGTATCCATTTGAAGGCACAGACCACAGGACAAATTCAGACAGGTTTTTCCTAAGAAAACCGCCGCCATACATCGATATACCACCCATAGTCAAAGTGTATAGTTCTAGCTCTGGGCTCTTGCGACCCTTCGTGCAAACAATAGTGGTGAGTCAGTAATCGCAAAGAAGGAAAGCCTCGCTCTAGAAACAAGGACAAGAAACGAATCTCATAAGAGGCATGAAAAATCTATTGAGGCGCAACATTTGTGACTGCATGCAGTTTACTTCCAGCTCTCACCGCAGTAAGAAATACAAAAAATGGGATTACTAAGCAGGAGAAACAGCTTTCTTTAACGGGCAAAACAAAGCTAGCATATTGAAACTTTTTCTGTGCCATAGTCATAACGTGTGATGGCTTGTCAATCACTTGGTGATTGCGGCATATAAATAGTCTTGCACTGTACGAACAGATAATATATTTGGTAGTCTCCTTTTGCCTTGTTAAAAACCACTGTATCTTCTTGTGTGGGTACTCGTCGAACAGTTCAAGCTGAAACACTGTACGACTGCTACTTCTGACTTTACAATGTGGCTACCGCAGGCAGTGTCAACGTCACAGCGTTGTACCTTATTAAGGTGAAATCCTTAGATGCCTCATCAAACGCAAAATTTGACCGTCGGCGCCGGTGTTTCGCGACGTCGGGGACGAGTGACGTCACGACATGACAACATAGCTTGGTTAGAGGGGGTCCAATCACGAAGGCAATGCAAAACCAGGGGAGATATCTCAAATCACGAAGATCGTGCAGATCCATGTTACGTTAAGCGCAGAAAGCTTTTCAAGGATGGTTGGGCAGAATCAATACATCGACTCAAAAGAGAAACAAGTTGGCTTTCGCCTTCGAGTTGCTTTAAGTCAATGCATAAGGGACCCTGCAAGTTTTTTTTTCTTTTCCTTTGACCTGCAATTTAATGAGAATCGCAGGAAATAAAAGCCGTTCAGCGCGAGGATAGCTTTATCGACATTCACGCTCTGTCATAGTGCGCGCCAATAAGATCTCTCGCGTCACTTCTGTTGACTTTCGTATTTTTGAGAAATCTTGGCATGAATACTATTGTACACATTTAGTTTTCTCTCTTGCGATGTTACTTTCTCGGGACAGAAGAGTAAAGCTACGTATTGCACACCTTGCGTTAATTATTTAAATGCTGTAGCTCTAAAATATTGACTTATATTGTGTCACTCGGAAGAGTTCAAAGCCTTGCGGAATTTATTTTGTTAACACTTTCCTAGTCTTTCTATCCATTGTGCATATTAATGGAATCATACTTGCCTGTGGAGGGGGGGGGGGGGGGGGGGTTCCAGCTTCACATGGCTTCACTGCGAGATATTGAATATATATCAAGTAAACATTGGTGCAGATTACGTTTGCAATAGTCATTGATTACCGGCTATACTCGGGCGTTGCAGTCGAAAAAACAAGGTCGATGTATGCAGGCACAGGATTCGTTTGAGAGTTTCTCACCGCATAAATACGCGCACAAGAAAGGTACGAAAATTGCTTCACCGATAAGATCGCGGTTGGTCGCCGTGAAGTTGCTTCCTGTATGCCGAACGATCGAGGCAGTGGCCTGTGAAGCAAGGCCACTGCCTCGAAGAGAGTGGTGGCAGAAGAGAGTGGTGGAATAAGAAGAGAGTGGTGGAATAAGTTTCTTTTCTTTATCAAGTCTAGCGCATTTGTAATGCTTGATTGTCTGCTGCCTTTGCCACCGTTTTGGAGGATCGACCTGTTTAGACCTTTCGTGTGGTGTGAGAAGTTCTATACCAGGTGATAGAAAGAAAAAAAAAAGCCTCCGCTAGAAAGTTCAAAGGAACTAATGGCGATTAAGTCTTGCACTCAAGTCTGAGGTCAGTCTGCGCTTATGCCTTGTGCACTAGAACGTGCATATAAAAAAAGCAGAAACTGTACAAGCTCCATGGAGTTAGTACACGCTGTTGCGCAACCTAAATGGTCGTCCGACCGCGTTGTTGTTCTTAAACCTAAATTGTCCAAGTTAACACCTTACGTGCGCGGAGTCAGATGCAACAATTTAAGACTGAGCAATGGACGCCTTTTAGTTTCTGTCCCATCCAGTTCGTGTTATACATGCATAGATGTGACTCGAACATTTACATCATAGGAAACGTTATTTCTAGTGGCAACGTTTGTAGCGACAGGACGCGGTGATCTCTATAGCTATTAAGCATATTGCAGTCGTTATACTGACAGTTTGATGTCACCTTTAAATATGTAAATAGTGTTCTGTAGTTTCTGCAAGGTGAGCAGGTTCACAATATGGAGAAGGAAGAATGAGAGAAATGCTGCAAGCTTGGCTTGAAAGAAAGTATAGGTAGTGGTGGTCAGTGCGTGATTAGAGATGGATTTGGTATGCGGGGTTTGTAGTATCAAAACCACCATATAATTATAAGAGTGGAGGGCTCCGGAAATTTCTACCACCTGGGGTTCTTTAACGTGAACCCAAATCTGAGCAAACGGGCCTACAGCATTTCCGCCTCCATCGGAAATGCAGCCGCCGCAGCCAGGATTCGATCCCGCGATCTGCGGGTCAGCAGCCGAGTACCTTAGCCACTAGACCACCGAGGCGGGGCGTGTGGTTAGAGCATCTGCCTGCAATGTGAGAGGAATCGAGTTGAATTTCCATTGCCGCCACGCTTGCAGCGGTTTTTATACAATGGAGAGATAAAGGTATACCGCGCCTTGGTGCTCGGTGTTGTTGGTATTCATTTCTCCAGGAGGTAGTGTTTTTTTTTTGTTCCGCTCTTTTCTTCCGCTCTCCTTACCCTACTCTCAACGAAACTGAGGTGTCCTTTCGGATGAGTTGGAGAAATAAGCGTCTTTCCCATACTCAAAGAACTGTTCAAGTTAATATACCTTGTATACGCAGGCAAATGAATCGAGAGTTAGAATAAATACATAAGTAAACAGAAAGGCGAACCGGCGTACAAAAATATGAAGCAGTACAAATTTTTGTCACAGTCTACATTCTAGGTGTGACTAAAGATAGCGAATAAGCGCACTACTGCTTTTAGCACCGACGCCTGCATACCACCTCAATACACATCTTTTACCGGGTGTTCATTGTCTCCTCTCATCTTCTGATTGTAATGCGTATAAAAAAATACACGGCACGTGCATGATTTTTTCGTTAACGACGTGAGTGCATCAGGTAGTGCTGTTGGCAGTTTTACTAAGAAACGTGTGTGATGTATAGTCAGTAACACCGTACCAAAGCTTCAAATGGGTGGTATGTTGGGTACGTAAGTATAACGCATAGTGAAAGCCATAACGTGAACCTTTTTAGCCCTTGTTCATGTGTCCTCGCTATTTGGCTGACCAAATAGCGAGGACATATGAACAAGGGCTGAAAAATCAAAAAGAGCCCAAAGAACTACTATGTTACAAAAGGGTGACACGTCTTCTCTGTCTTCTACTGTAGTTCATCGCTGCAAATTTCAGTATGGATTACTAATTATTATGTGCTTTTATCTCCCAAAATCATAATATGGTTATGAGGGAGGCAGTCAGAGGGCTCCGGAAATTTCGACCGTCTGGTGCTCTCTAGCGTGCACTGACATCGCATAGTACGCGGCATCTGCCATTTCGCCTTCAGTGAAATGCCCCCGCCATGGCCAGAATTGAACTCGTGGCCTTTGGGTCAGCAGCCGAACACCCTAGCCATTGATCTACCGAGGCGGACCAGTATGGATTACCAACGTAGCGAACGTACCGCCCTTTGGACGCATTTTAATATTTCTTGGGACTCTTTTTAATCAATATAAAAACGCTCGCCCTTGTGTTTTCATCGCTTAGTCCCGCAGTATCGCGCGTGAATTCAAGTATATCAATGCTTTTTTTTTTACACCATTGCTGTCCAGGTGCAAGACATTGAATGTAGGTGACTTTTTGCGAATTTATTTGAGTGCCAGCAGGCCAATGCAGCAAGATGGTTCCGTGAAATCAGGCCGAGTGGCTGGGTTTCTTTTTGAAAGCCACGTTAAAACGCATCAGTCGTTTCTGTTTCATCAGCGTGATTGTTTAGACTGGTGAACTTGAAGGGATGGCCAACTAGCCGTTGAAAAAGTAATTGATTTATTGATTGATTGATTGATTGATATGTGGGGTTTAACGTCCTAAAACCACCATATAATTATAAGAGACGCCCTAGCGGAGGGCTCCAGAAATTTCGACCACATGGGGTTCTTTAACGTGCACCCAAATCTGAGCACACGGGCCAACAACCTTTCCGCCTCCATCGGAAATGCAGCCGCTGCAGCCGGGATTCAATCCCACGACCTGCGGGTCAGCAGCCGATTACTTTAGCCACTAGAACACCGTGGCGGGGCCCATTGAAAAAGTGCTACATTTGGTGTAGGTAGGGTAATTCAATGCAAAATTGATGCAAAAAAAAAAACCTTGGTAGTGATCACTAAAGGCAGAGTAATTGCTTGACTTGGTTGTACTGACTGGGTTGTTCCACCATGGCAGCTATGTGGCTACAGAAGACACGTAAGCACTATAGAGCAGAGACAACATAACATTATACGTATACTTCTACGTGAATTCCGAAATGAAACAGAACTGTGAGTAGAGCTCACAAAAGTGTAAACATAGCGCTCCAAAATTTAAACAGAGACAGAGGGCTATAGAGTTTACTGCCAACTGCTTTGGCTTATTGTAAAAATACACCATTACACCTGGAAAGGGTGTACATAGAGGGCTACATTACTGAGTTTTCACAATAAGCCAAAGCAGTTGACAGTCAGCACAACAGTCCCGTGTCTACTTGTCAGTGTTTACTTTTGTGATGTTTTCCTTATGGATACGTACCAACTGTCTCACATTCAGAATACACAGTGTTAGCGTTGACTCTTCGAAAACTTTAAGTAACTTAATTAGCGGGACGCCTCGGCAACGCCCCAATTTCTTCATTGAAATTAGCGCTCCGACTTTGCTCTGTGGAAATCACTGTTGATGAATGGTCGATGCGATAGCGACGACTGGCCAAGCCAAGGGAAGCCCGTGTGGATCTTACGGCTGCGGCAGCTGAAGTGAAGCGCTGAATCAGGAGCGTATCCAGCCACACATTTTCGGGGGGGGGGGGGGGGGGAGACGGTCACTTGAATTAACACCTGAAAGGTGGGCGTGGTCATTACTTTTTGTTTTTCCTAGCACCAAAACCCTGTAATAGCATAAATACTGTTAATGTGTGCTCACAGTGGTTCCACTCATTTGTCCTAACTGGTGATAGCAGGTGGAAGGCAAGCACTTAAGAGAGGGGGAGGGGTGCTGACAGGCTTTGGGGGGGGGGGGGGGCTGCAACTGCACCCAATGGTGGCTGCAGAGAAGGAAAGTCGACTAGCTTGGGAGGCCGAAGCTTCGTGGTGTCTCGTTGGTTAGTTTAGGCTGGTGAATAGTTAACGGTTGCGTATTTTGGTAAACTAAATGACTTAATTTACAATTACTAGTTTTGTTATCTGCACACCGCTATGAGTCCTGCAGTTTGGTGGGTCATTTTCTCATTCTTGTAAAACTCTGCGGCAGTTAACCGTTTGTTAATGTTTTCACCTTGTGCGTTCGATATACTGGAAACTGGTGATTGGCATGGAATACTGCTAAACGTGTGTAACACAGGATGTAACATGCTAATAACCATAGAAAAGCATACATAACTGTAGTCTCGCCAACCCTTCCTTCTTTGGGTTATTAAGCTGAACTTTATTGAGGCTGCATTGCAGTGGACATACCTCCGCGAACGGCATTTGTGCGTTGTCGTTGCCACCATAATTACTCCCGTGTACGCCTACGCCCGGTAAACCACACGCGTACACTTTGCGAGGGACTCTCGTCTGTGCGCGTGCTG
The DNA here is from genome assembly GCF_043290135.1 of Rhipicephalus microplus. NCBI lineage: Eukaryota > Metazoa > Arthropoda > Arachnida > Ixodida > Ixodidae > Rhipicephalus > Rhipicephalus microplus. The sequence goes on from NC_134710.1 coordinate 173,849,694, forward strand.
AGGACAATGAACAAACTCGCACAAACTTCAAGTCGGCAAGGCAATCGGTGTCGCGAAGCGCGCCTCATCACCTTTCGCTTCGGTGCCGCTGTTGCCAACCGAGGTAGTTTGCTGTTTGACCTGTCCTCCGCTTGTCATGTCTTTGTCACCAAACTCGGGTGCAGCCAGTGGTTTATTAAGAGAGCACCGTCTTGCGCTGTCCTACAGCGGCGTTCCTGCCGGCCTCCACCTATATGTGTCGAACTTTCACTTGAACCTTGCACAGTGGCGTGCGTGGTGAACAGGGCTGCGGCCTCGACGGTGCACGCGTGAGAGCATTTCGGCGAGGGCTGTGCGTCGCGTGTCGTCGTGTGCTCAGGGAACACACCACCGATGTCGTCGTCGTGCTCGTCCGGGGCGAATGTTTAATTAAGCGCCTTATTGTCTCGCCTCGTCGTCGACCGGGGGAGGAACGGCCTATATATCCGGCGAGATGAGGAAACTTGTTTGCCGACCGTGCCGGGCGACTCTCTCCTGCTGCCATGCGTGGTTCCTTCTGACCAATCAGCGTTGAGCAGTTTCGACGATCTCCTTGTTCCGCCTTGCGCCAGCTCCGGTGACCGGCTATAGGCAACCTCGCTCTTCCATATTTAACGTATCCTTCTCCCTCACTCGAGACTCGGACAAGGGTTTTATGGAGGAGGGCCAGAGAAGAGGAAGGGAAGGCGGCTCTTGTCCTGAGCGAACAAGGAGGCTTCAGAGTAATGAGGGTCGCGTTTCTCATTATCCGTGCCTACGTCAACAAGATGTGAAAGAATAAAAGTTGGTCATTGTATATTAAACGGGAGCGGATACTGCTATTGAGTGTGAATGCGGCAGGTCTTTGAATGCCATTTTATATCTTACTACAAAGGCACTTCATCAAAATTGGCAGTCTAGAAAAATGGTAAGCTGGATAAGTTCTCTTTCTCCCTGTATATTTCCTTTACAGTTTATATGAGATCGCCAATTAACTCTCCTGTGAAACCTAAGCAGGTCCTAAGCGGGGGCACAAAGAATGATCATAAAGATGACATTTTAGAGTCCTATAGCTCGTACGGGACATGCGTCTTTACTTAAGCTCAAGCACTCTCTATGAAAGGAAGTGGTGCTATAGATGTAAGAATATTTATCTTAGGCGGGTCAAAATCATGCTCACCATCGCGCACTTGAGTTTTAAATTTACTATAGAGGACCCAACGTAGCTGACCTCTGTTCATCTACAGAGTTGTCTGGATGCTTCTGACGTGCTATATCTTCTGCGTGCTTCAAGAGTTGTGACCTGTGTTATTTCATACGCACTGCACGAAATTGAAAAAAAGAAGAGAAACGCGGCAATACGTTTCAAAAATCAAGCGAGTGACGCATGTATGATAGTGGTATAGCAGAGAACAGTCTACATTTTCTCTTGCTACGAAATGTCCACGAAAATGATGAAAAATTGTCATTCATTCCTTTCAGAACTGGTGAAGTCTTTTTTTTTCTTCATCAACGTTCGTACAACTTGTGGGCTTCCGCAAAACTGATTTGCCAAAAATGTGTTTACAAAAGCGTTTACAAACTCCACAGTGTGCTTTTTTGCGGTGTGTGTATGCCGTGTTAGGAAATGTAAAAAAATGATCAATTCGCTGAAACTATTTCACTTAGGTTTCGAGCTAATTTTCAGCACCCGGAGAATCTGTATGCGCACGTGTGGCAATTATCATTCCAGTGTTTATCAACGTGTTTTTTCGATTCACACGCAACAGAACACATCTAATCACGTCTGCTTTTCCGTATTCGCGCCCTGGACACCAATGACTCAATATTTAGCCTCCAAATATATACGACACATACGCAGGCTAGTGTAAGCATTTATTTAAGCAGCACAAATTATGTGTCTTTGTTTGTAAAGGTCACGACGTCTTGACCTCACTCTGGAATAATTTTTGCCACCTAGGGATCTCAAAATGGCTGGGGCATATTCATCGTCGTCGTCGTCATCATCATCATCATCATCATCATTATCATCATCATCATCATCATCATCATCATCATCATCATCATAATGAGCTGGACTACGCCAGCTACAGGGCAAAGGCCTCTCCCATGATCCGCCAATCAACCCGGTGTTGTGCTTTCCGTTGACACGTTATACCCGCGAACGTTTTAATCTCATGGGCCCACTTAATTTTCTGTCTCCTTTTAGTGCGCTTGCCTTTTCTGGGAATCCAGTCAGTTACCCTAAATACCAGTGGTTATTTTGCCTACGTCATACGGGCCCTGCCCATATCCATTTCTTCTTCTTGATTTCAGCGATCATATCTTTTAACTACAGTTTGTTCCCTGACCCACTATGCTCCCTTTTTGTCTCTTAAGGTTACGCCTACTATTTTTCTTTCCATCGCTCTCTGCTTCGTCCTCAATTTAAGTGGAACCCTCTTTGTAATGCTCCTGGTTTCTGCTCCGTAGGTAAGTACTGGTAAGATGCAGCTATTATAAACCTTCCTCTTGAGGGTTAGAGGCAGATTAGCATTCATGATTTGAGTATGCTTACTGGATGTGATCACCCCCCCCCCTTCTTTCTATTTTTCTAGTTATTTGACCGTCATGGTCAGGCTCCGCGGTTACTATATACCTATTCTAAGTAGACATATTTTTTTACAACTTCCTGCGTCTCTCTACCTATCGCAAACTGCTTTTTTCTGTCGAGACTGTTGTGCATTACTTTAGTTTTGTGCATATTTCTTTTAATAACTATTTTTATTCTTCCGTGTACAGTTGAGTAATGATGAGCTGCAATTCATCCCCTGAGTTATTCATCAAAGCCATGTCATCAGCGAATTGCAGGTTACTGAGATACTGTCCATTACCTCTTATCGTTAACTCTTCCCAATGTAGGGTCCTGAAAACCTCCTGTAAACACGCGTTCAGTAGCATTGGAGAGATCGTGTCTCCCTGCCTTACACCGTTCTTTATTGGAATTCTGTCGCGTTCTTTAGAAAACTATGGAAGATGTGGATCCACTATACATTTATTCCAGTATGTTTATGTAAGGTTCTTCGATGCCGTGATTCTGTAGTGCCCGCATTACTGCTGATGTCTCGACTGAGTCGAACGCCTGCTCGTAAGCTATAAACGCTATGTATAGGGGTTGGTTGTATTCCGCGCATTTCTCTATTACCTGATTGATTATATAAATATGGCCTATTGTGGAGTATTCTGTACGAAATCCTGCTTCGTGTTTTGGTTGTTTGACTCTAATGCCACCCTAATTTTGTTAGATATTATTTCTGTAAATAGTTTGTAGAGAACGAACAGTAAGCTGATTGGCCTCTAATTTTTTAAAAGTCCTTCACGTCTCTTTTATTATGGATTAGGATGATGTTGGTGTTCTTCCAAGATTTTGGTACCATACCCGTCAAGAGACACTTCGTATATAAGGTGGCCAATTTTTCTAACACAATTTCATCGCCATCTTTCAGGAGGTTCCGTTGTTACCTTATCCTCACCAGCGGCTTTGCCTCTTTGCCTTTCTTTTAGGGCTTTCTTTACTTCCCGTATCATTATTGGTAGGATTTCGATTTCCTTTGAACTATTATTGTTTCTCACGATATCATCCTGGTTGTTTTGGATTCTGTACAGCTCTATGTAGCACTCCTGCGTCACTTCGACTATCCTATCCAAATTGGTTATGACATTGCCATCGTTGTTCCTCAATGTATACATCTGATTTTTTACCCCATTACAAGTTTTCCTTCGCAGCTTTTAGGTTTATGCTGCTTTTTACAGCCTGCTTAATTCTCTACATGTTATACCTTCTGATGTCGGCTACCTTATGCCTCTTGACTAACTCGAACGCTTCACTATAGCTCTATTTTGTCGGTTGCATTTGAGACTTTCATAGCTTGTCGTCTCTTAATAAAATTTTTCGTCCCCTGAGATGATTTGCCAGTGTCCTGTCTAGTGACTGTACCTCAGACTTCCATCGCACACTCCTTGATGATAGTAGCAAGATTATCGTTTATCGTGTCTTTGCTAGCGTCGGTTACCTCGTTTAGAGCTTCGAATATATTTTGAAGCGAAAGTCTGAATGCCTGTATTTTCTCTCTCACTACTAGTTGAATGATTGGCTTCTTGTGTATCAGTTTTTTTATATTTAAAATTTAGGTGAATACGAGCTCTTACAATTCTGTGGTCTCTGCATCGGATCTTGCCAAATACTTCTGCATCCTGTACAATGCCTGAGTGTACATGCAGAATGAAGCCTATTTCATTTTTAGCTTCCCCAATAGGACTTCGATACGTCCATTTACGGTTAACTCGTTTTCTAAAGAAGGTATTTAGGATTCGTAAATTATTACGTTCTGCGAACTCTACTAATAACTCCCCTCTGGCATTTATAGAACAAATGCCCAAATTTCTCACTGCATGGTCTCCGGCCTGTTTCTTGCCTACTTTGGCATTAAAGCCACCCATCATAAAAGTATACTGTGACGTTACTTTATTAATGGCTGATTCTGCGTCTTCATAGAAGCGTTAAACCAAATGGTCATCATGGCTCGATGTAGGTGCGTATGCCTGTACCACCTTCATCTTGTACCTTTTGTTAAATTTAATTACGATTCTTGCGATCGTCTCACTGATGCTATAGTATTACCTTATGTTGCCAGCGATATCCTTGTGTATAAGAAACCTCACCCCTTGTTCTTCCCTGTAAGCTAATCCTCGGTAGCATAGGACGTGTCCGTTATTCAGCACTGTATGAGCCTCACGTATCTTCCTAACTTCGCTGAGACTTATTATATCCCATTTAACAAACAACCTCCAATTCTAGACTACCTTCACTAGATAGCATAGCACAAGAAATGAAATGACAAAGAACAGAAAGAAGGTGCACACAAGCGCCTGCCTTAATCTGCTTAAATTGTGGCCCAGAGCTGTCTTCTTCTTTGAAATAAAGGTTCCATTCATTGATTCATTCATTCATTTATTTCTTGTGTTTGTCATTTATGCACGACCAAATAGCTTGATAAATCATTTTGGGGGGTTTATTTACCATGTGTGCAATCCACCATACCCAAGTATTTGACATCTCGTCATCGTCGAAATGCGGCAGCGATTTGGATAATGTGTCCTCGTGCTCAGCAGGACGACACTATAGCTGCTACGCCACCATGGATTGTCGTATAATTGTTTTACGCTTGTGTATAGTAAGAAGATATAACACGCTCGCAATTCCAGGAAATCCCCCGTGGTTAGATGAGGTCACTCTAATTAGTTCGAAGCTTATGGGCGTTTATGATTTTTGTGTCTTTTTAAAATAAATGAATATTTCATTTACTTTTCATTGCGACAAAGCTATCAGGACACTCTCGGTGGGTTTTTGCCGTTGGTGTCACCGTTGCCATTGATGTCGTGTTTCGTGTAAGTTCAAGCCAGTAACATCTCCCTGCGTATCATATGTTTCAACCGTGAGTGAAAGCTCGTGAGCTCTGCAGACGAATGCGGCTGAAAGAGAGATGAAATTAGCCAGCCATCTCCGTCGCATGGAGGGGGCACGCTATACTATCACTCCGCATGGAAGGCCTGCCATTGATTCTCTCTTAGCAGCGAAGAAACACTCCGGTGGTCTTTAATCGGGTGAAAAAGAATAAAATAGAGACTCCAGAAAGGGTAGGGAGCTGAGTCGCTTGAGCAGCAAGTGTAAACTTTGATCATAAGGAAGAGGTCGTAAGCGCTGGCGCTCGTGCTGTCTCGGTGGGCCCTAAGGAACGTTTCGTGTACGTGCTGTGCTTTCGCCGCTTACTTCGCGTTTAGACGACACTACATGCAGACAGCCCCCCCCCCCCCCCAAAAAAAAAAAAAACGGCCGCATTCGCTTTTCGAAGCATTTTGTAGAGTTACGTGAGATCCGATCTAAAAGAGTTAGCTGCTTGCCTCACTTTGTATAACATGACAATTTGTTGCTATAGCGTTCATCGCTTCGCCCTTACGGCGAAACTGATATATATATTTTGATAACTGATGAAATACCCCGAAAGTGGTCCTTTTGAGAACAGTAGAATGTCTACCGAAAGTATTGTTTGACATGTTCTTGGCCTATAGAAAACGCTTCTTGTGGCGTTATAATATCATATCCAGCTTTCAGTGATGGATGATTGGATGGATGGTTTGATATGGCTGTACCCTTTAGATCGGGTTGCCCCGCCGCGGGGGTCTAGTGGCTAAGGTACTCGGCTGCTGACCCGCAAGTCGCTGGATCGAATCCCGGCTGCGGCGGCTGCATTTCCGATGGAGGCGGAAATGTTGTAGGCCCGTGTGCTCAGATTTGGTTGCACGTTAAAGAACCCCAGGTGGTCGAAATTTCCGGAGCCCTCCACTACAGCGTCTCTCATAATCATAGCGTGGTTTTGGGACGTTAAACCCCTCAAATCAATCAATCAACCTTCAGATCGGGCGGTGGCTAACGCCACCAAGCCGCAATACTTAGTGAACCAAAACTAGATTTGTTTTTTTCCTTTAAATAGTGAGACTGAGGACTCGTACTTTGCAGTGAAGGGTTTGATTTACACTCGTGCCTTGACTTAGGCCACCAACCAGTTCACCTCCTTCTAGTTAATTCTACCCGCTTAAAGTCTATTTTACCCTCTTTGTCCCTAAACCCAAGTGCTTTGAAAAGCTCTTCGCCATCATCCTGAACTATAGCGTGAAGCCCTTTACAGAACATTATCAAGTGTTCGGCAATTTCCTTCTTCTCTCCACACACACTGCATACCGTGTCTACCCCTTCGCATTCGGCCCGATATGTCTTGGTTCGCAATACTCCCGTCCTGGCCTCAAACAGTAAAGAACTACCCCGAGTATTATCATAGATCCTTTCCTTGGTAATTTCCAGCTTAAATGTTCGATAGATCTATAGTGTGGGCTTCATAATCATGCCAATTTTCCACATATTGGTCTCAGCTTCCTTCACCTTCGTCTTAACCGATAATTCTTTTTGGTTTGGCCCTCTGCTGTTTTCTAAGTACATACCAGTCAATTTTCTAGTGCGCTTCCTCCATTTTGTATCGGAATTCTTCATTTACAAGTAGCTGAATACCTTCCTAGCTTAACGCTCCTCCCCCATTTCTCTCAATCGCTTCTCAAATTTGATCTCGCTGCTAGCTTCCTTGCCCTCAAATGATGTCCATCCCCTATCACCTTGTACTCCCTGATTTGTTGTATTCCCGTGAGCCCCCAATGCAAGCCTACCTATTCCACGTTGCTTAATTTCTAATCTTACTTGAACTTCTGATCTCATGCACAAGACCGCATTGCCGAACGTCAGACCAGGAACCATGATCCCTTTCCATATCACTCACAACATCATGCCTATTGTAATTCCACAGTACCCTGTTTTTCATAACCGCTGCATTCTTGTTACCTTTAGTCGTCACGTATATTTCGTGTTCCCTTCGGTACTCGGTCCCATCGCTTATTCATGCGCCAGGATATTTGTATTTATCTGTTATCTCTGGCGTGACCTCCTGTATTCTAAGCTCACTACCTTCATTATCATTAAAAGTCATGACTGCTGATTTTTCCTTACTGAATCTGAAATCTAACCTATCTCCCTCATTACCGCAGGTGTCCATCAATCTCTGCGAATCTTCTTTGTTGTCGGCCATCAGCACTATATCATCTGCGCACGTCAATGCTGGTAGAGCCTGTTCAATGAATTTTCCTTGTTTGACGAAAGAGAGGTTAAAGTCAAGTCTACTTCCCTCTAATTTGGCCTCTAATCCTTGGACACTGACTGATCAGCGCTCCTAGCAGCCACGGCTAGAAGCTCACGTGTTTTCATTGAGATAGGGTCATTTTTTGACGATAAAAATAGTGGAGGCCGAAATTTCAAAAATTCTAAATTCTTAAAGGGACAAGTTCAAGAGGCTGTACTGCACTTCACAAATGCAGCATCGTTAATGTGGAAATTTCAAAAATTCTTAAATGGACAACTTCAAGTAGCTGTACTGCACTTCACAAATGCAGCATCGTTAATGTCGGGGCTTCTTATTTTGTTCCCACGACGAATGAAGTTTATTCAATGGGACCCTACGGAAGCCACCAAAATCACACCTTGTTTTTCAAGACAAATAAGAGTCGTCTGAAAAAACTAGGCAGAAACCTACAAATTTATCGGAAATCTAAGTAGCACAAAGACTAAGCTTTGATTTGAGCGCACAATCACGTTTATGCGCGACGAAAAATACGTTCCAAAATGCAGTTTTCCACAACACAGTTCGTCGCCGACTCGAGTCTTGGACCATAGTATCATGATCAGACAAATTTTATAACCGTGCATCTATCTGACTGCCGCTATGATAGATTTGGCTGAGTTTTGACTGTGGGCTCGTACTTTGCAGCGAAGGGTTTAATTTACACTCGTGCCTTGACTTAAGCCACCAACCAGTAACAGGGGACAAAAAACTGAGAAAGGAAGTGTTGGAAAAGTGTGGTGACAAGCCTCCACTGCTTTTGAATCTGAAGGGTCGACCTTTCCGTGGAATGAGGTGCGCGATAGTGCTCCGCTTGGGCCCTCAGGAAGCCGCCGAGCCCATGTTGGGTGGGCATTTGTGTTCTTAGTCCACCGACAAAGTCGCCTTCTCGGGCCCCGCCGCGGTGGTCTAGTGGCTAAGGTACTCGGCTGCTGACCCGCAGGTCGCGAGTTCGATTCCCGGCTGTGGCGGCTGCATTTCCGATGGAGGCGGAAATATTGGAGGCCCGTGTGCTCAGATTTGGGTGCACGTTAAAGAACCCCAGGTGGTCGAAATTTTCGGAGCCCTCCATTACGGCGTCTCTCATTATCAAATGGTGGTTTCGGGACGTTAAACGCCACAAATCAAAGTCGCCTTCTCGGAAATATTTGCATCACGTGATCATTATGTCGAGGCATACGTCGACTGCCGCGCCCATGTCTCCAGTGGTGGGCCTCGCGCATAGCACTAAAGAGATACAGCAAGTAGAACTGCAGTAGCAAATTATCCAATTGTGATCACATCCACGCCATTATTGCTGGGAACTCGGTTTTGAGGAGAGACGAAATTGCGATAAACTAAAAGATATCTAATATTGGCGTCTAAAGAAGTGTGTAGAGGGGTAAGTATTAAATATTGTATACTGCGCGCCCTCCAGTCACCAACATTGAAAGGTACACATCAGTCCTATTTTGCATCGCTGCACATCTCAACGGCCACGACTGCAAAACTGCACTGCACAGGCTACAGCACGCGCGTGCTGTACCCTGTGGGTCATAGTTTTTCCAGTCCAGTCCTCCTCTACGGCGCGCCTCATTAACATATTGTAGTATAGGCTCGTATAAACCAGCAATGATTCTCACTACTGCGTCATGCCCTGCACAACTGTAACTGCGCACACGTTTGCACGCATATAAAAAATGAGCTTTTTTTCAAATAAAGCCAGTTGCAAGATGACGCTCTATGATATCTCCATTATTTTTAGTCTATGTAGATTGCGTGTAATATTCAATGTTGAAGGTTTAAGTGCTTGTTTTTTTTCTAAAGCGGTGCACCCAAAATCTTTGCTGCTGTGCCAGTTTCTCTTCTGAAAATGAAGCAAGTGATCATCAGATGTTTTATTATTTTGATTACGGAACCCATTTCTTTAACAATAGAAGGAGAACAAGGGTCTATTTCAACTAACTGCGGCACCAGAAAGGTAATCTATCTTGATTTCAAGAGAGCATCAGGAAAGCTATCTATAGTACAATTTAGCGTAATAAATACGCTCTATATTATTACATTTTGAAGAGCAATGGCAGAACCAGCACACAGTTTGTGTTACCAACTCGACGTTTTTTTGTTTTTTTCTACATGAGCAATATTATCTCCTTCGGAAAGCAGTGGCACTTTTGTTCGTTACAATAGGCAGTTTTAGGATAACGTGCACAAAACTTTAAGTAGCGCTGCTCGACACTGCGCATGCGTCGTATGATAACCTCAAGTGGGTACCGGTTGAGTGACGAAAATAGCGGGTGACTGCAAGGACCGCAAAGAGTATTATAAAACTGCCTATTTACTTCTCTTCTGAAAGAAAGCCATCCTAGGGATTTGTGGACAGAACACCACGGTACAGTGATAGTACGAGTGTAGCAGTTCCATATGCGCAGTTTTATGCCTTGACATTGTTCAATAATACACTACAAAAAAAGCTCAAGTGGCTTGACGACCAGAGGTAGCTTAAGGAGTCACAAAACTCAACTCAAATCAAGTCGAATTTTATTTCCACCATGTACAATCTGCAGATGGAAGACAACGAAGAAAAACTTCCAAGAGTTGGCTTGACTAGTCCGTAGCCCAAAGTAGTGTATGACATGCGGACGACGGCCAGGAAAAACAGTTCACAAAAGGAAACACAAAAACGTATGAAAACTCAGTCAAGGTCATACAACGCTTAAAAGCTTCGAAACATCTAGATGGTGCATTTCAAGCTGCTAGCAGCTGTGGCATGAGATCGGGCTCTCCGGCGACCTTCTTGAACGCTTAGCAGCTTGGGAAACTGCCGTCGACTCACTCACATAAGCGTTGAAAGGAGGTATTACGTGTGACGTACTGGAGGCTTCGAGTTCTTATGGGTAGAAGACAGGGGAGAGTCTAGTACAGGTCTGCGTAGTGGTACTTTGGACGTATACATCATGAATAAAATGACATGGTCTCAGTCTGAGTAATCGGAAGTGACGTACATTTCAGGAAATCACCTTATTTTTGATTAAAGATTTCTGTGAAACCATTCGTTTCATGATGTGTTAAGATGTGCTGGCCCAGTGAAAGACCTTGCATTTCACTTGAATTGCTTGACGACATCCGACAGAAACACACCTCCTTCAGTCGATGAGCACCTCACGCAGTGCCCCATATTGTATAATGACGTCATGCTAAATGAAAAGCAACATATAATAATAATAATAATAATAATAATAATAATAATAATAATAATAATAATAATAATAATAATAATAATAATAATAATAATAATAATAATAATAATAATAATAATAATAATAAAAGGAGTGTAACGTCCCAAAACAACCATATGAATATGCGAGACACCGTAGTGGAGTGCTTCAATTACTTAGACCACCTGAGGTTCTTAGACGTGCGCCTAAAACTAAGCATATGGGCCTCAAGCACTTTCGTCTTCATCAAAATGCGACCGCCAGAGCCATACTTTCTACATTGAGCCATATGTTAGCTCGCACCATGTTAGTTCGCGGGACCGGTTCTCGAACGCGGTGGCCACATTTCGACTGATGCATTTTGCTAGAATCCCGTGTGCTCATAATTCGAAGCACGTTAACCCCACATCGCCGATCTATCGCACCCTCCACCACAGCATCTCTCACATTCATATAGCTCTTTTTGGACATTAAACCACCAACAACTATTCCAAGAAATATACCCGATTTCTGTGCAGCCAGAGAAGGCCAAGTAGCAGAAAAAAAATCTCGAAAACCAAGGAGATGACAACTTAGCCTACACTACAAGTTAATGGTAACCTAGATCTCAAAATTGCGATAATGCTACCATTGAACTGTTCAGTCATTAAATATATGTCAATCCCTTCAAGATCTGCCATCGGCCGAGCCTTTCGAGATGGTAAAAAATTGCTCAGCCTTCACTGAATCGTGCAAGGCAGAGGCAGAGCAAAGGTTGTCGGCACTGGTTTTTCCAGGCTTGACTAGATACACGTTCACTCATACGCTCATGCACAAAATGTTCACGCGATCACATTGCGCTTAACGAGAATTAGCTAGGTATCGATCGGGTTCCATTGAGAATCGCTTCGGAATGGCAGCAGCCAGTACCTCTTTTTGTAAATAAGCCATTGGTCTAATTTTCATATAGGCCTGGTCTCAATAAAGTTGCATCTTATATTAACTTAACTAGCTAATTAACCAAGTTTGCACTAGTTAGGCTCACTCTTGATTAGTGTTAGACTACCCTGTACAAATTTCACCTTATTACTCAGCATGACTATTGGCATGCAAAAATCTTAGGTTGGCCTAATTAGGGTTTATTTCAGGGTGCTTTCATTAGCTTAGCTATGCGTAGGTAATTGGGTTTACAACAACATGGCTTTATAAGGCTTGCCTATGGTTACATTGCTTTAGATAGGCACAGCTGTTCTTGATTTTGCCTGATGCCGTCGCTGCGCCAACATAATCATGAATTCTTCTCTATGTCTTGAGCCGAATAAACGGCGCGGCAATCACAAAAAGGAAAAAAAAAGAATACGTTTGGCTTCCTTTTCAACTTGTCCGGTGCAATCCGGCAGCATTTTTTTTCTGTTGTGTTCAACGATTCGTTGCCTTAGAATAGGAGAACGACTAGCCTCTTTGACGTTATAACTCGCCGGTCTTATCTCTGTCACCATTGACGACGAAAGACGGCAGACCGAGCCAAGTTTTGAACCGGCTGATAAAGGCGGAGCAATCGTAATAATGAATAAGGCTGATTACCTTCGTGAGGCCCACAGGCTATTAAATGACCACACATTTTACAGACATTTGAGCTACGATCCAACTGAGGAATTCAAGACCAAAGTAAAAGAAACTTTAAAAGAGCTTGTAAGAAATAATAAAATTCCAGAAACTGCGCTTAAACCCTTAGTCCCCCTGAGTACGGTAGCTGGTAGATTTTATCTGCTTCCTAAGATTCATAAATAAAACAATCCAGGCCGGCCAATAATGTCAGAAATAGGAACCATCACGGGAAGCCTGTCTCGATATGCAGGCAGCCTAATTAGTTCCATTCCTTCTAACTTTTCTTCATATGTCAAGGACACTAATCACTTTCTGCGTGACATTGTAAATATGTGTGTTCCGAGTGAGGCTCTTCTGGTCACACTAGATGTGGTGTCACTGTAAACAAATATACCCCATGCGGACGAGATTCGTTCTGTACTCCAAGCATATGATGACTCGATAAATGAAAAACCCATCGACGGTTCTACCTTGGGCACTATTTTAGTATTTTAGCAATGATACTCGAGCTTAATAACTTTGAATTTAACGGTGAACATTATGTTCAAACCTGCGGCACCTCGATGGGCACAAAAATAGGTCCCAATTATGGGAACATCTTCATGGGCATTCTATAAAATAACTTTCTCGCCACTCGTGACCTTAAACCACTTTATTACAAACGCTTCATTGATGACAATTTCTTAATTTGGCACCATGGTGAAGCCGCCTTACATTCTTTTATTGCAGACTTCAACAAAGTAGAGCCATCCATCTCCTTTACCCACTCTTATTCACCAGTCACCATAAACTTCCTTGACGTCAATGTAGCTTTACACAATGGTAAACTAATGACAAACCTATACAGGAAGCCCACTGCCCGACAAACATATCTTCATCTTAAAGGTAGCCATCTCAAACACTGCAAGACAAGTATCCCCTATAGCCAAGCTATCCGTTTTAAAAGAATTAAAAGGTCTCTCTCTTTAAAAGAATTTGTTCGGACAACAGGGAATTCACTCGCAACTGTGACCAGCTCCCTAAAGCATTAACCGAACAACAATATCCTTCACAAATAATTGACGACGCTCTCCAGCGGGCCAAATGTCTCGATCGGAAAGAACTCATCAGTAAGGACAAGCGATTAGCGCCACCTTCCCGAACCAACCTCGTTCTAACGCATTCTGCATCTATTCCTAACGTGTCGCATATACTCAGAAAGCATGACACAGAGCGATTTGCTTAAGGACATCTTCACTGAATCACCGCGGGTTGTATATCGGAGATCAAGGAACTTGCGCGACATGGTAACTTCTTCCAAGACTAGATTCATTGCTCCAGTTGGTTGTCACCCCTGTAAAAAACCGCGATGTAAAGTTTGTGCGCACATGACCACTGCGACTGTTGCTAAAAGCACGGCATCTAACTTTTCACTTAGAATTAGAGGGGACTTAAACTGCGATAGCAGCAACATCATTTACTTACTCGAATGCTCAATCTGCCACATGCAATACATCGGTCAAACCGAGACATCCTTTCGCATCCGTTTCAAAAACCACAAATCACACGTGAACAGTTTGTCACATCTTCCGTTGTCCAAGCATTTTCATCTACCAGGTAATTCGTTTGACAAGATTAGGGTGGCGCTATTAGAATCAGGCTTTAAATCACACCATGGTCCCGAAATTCGAGAATCGTTCTTGATTCACAAGTTCAATAGTTTGTTATCCGGCATTAACGAATGCGTAGGCAAAGTGTCATGCCTTTCTACGATGCCCTGACGTCCGCAATTTTGCGAAATATTTAAAGAAGCATCCCTAACGTATTCTATACTTCCTAAAGGTTATCACATATATTTTTTTTCATGCGTGATCCTCGTCGTCAATGGTGAATGTTACAAATGCGTTTTTACATGATCATAATTTTGACTATTTTATTACATTTTTAATAGTTTTTTAGTGTAGTCACGGCTGTTTCAAAGAATTTTTGTGACACTCACATGCCATGCTGATCGCACGTGTTTTGTACTTACGTGTTCATGCCTGCCCATAAAAGCGGCCACATACTCGTATTTCTGTTAATCCTGACGAAGGCCGTGCCACGGCCGAAACGTAGAGTAAGCAACTATAAAATTTTCGTAAGTGTGCTCCTATATATATATATATATATATATATATATATATATATATATATATATATATATATATATATATATATATATATATATATATATTACTGCCGTTCACACAGTGTTGTGAGCCAAACCCAAAGGTCGTTCATCAAACTAATGGACAGATCAAGCACGCATTGCTTGTTTGTCTCAAGTTTGCAACAAAAGTTTGATGCTCACTGATCGCTGGAAAGAAAGAAAAAAAAAATGTCGGCACTGCGTCGAATCCTGACTGCGGTCTCGCATCACATTCGCACGTGGCGGCCACTTTTTTGTCAATGTTTCTTTTTCTTTTTTATATCGAAACAATTCTGCATTTGCTTAACGTTTATATTAGTCACCGATAGCTTGTTCAAGAGACCTTCGTTCGTGACCAGTCTTTAATAATTCCTCGAACCTACATTTGAAGGCACTAAAACGCAGTGCGTTTGGAGGTTGTGATGCGTTAATGTTTCGATTTCGTGAAATATAAACCGAGGCTAGAAAATAGTAAGCAGCGCAGTTGCCTTATGGCAGAATGAAAACGTTATTATTTGTGTTTAAACGCTACAAATTTTGGATAAAACATTTTTCTCTATTACAATGTTCATTAAGAAATTTTTTTTACTGCGTAGCTAGGCGGACTGGAAAAAATTTTCTGACATGCTTTATAAGGCTCAGAAGCAAACATGCACTAATTGGAGACGTGTAGTACTCATATATATTTTTTCATTATATCATTATTTTAGCATCTGTAGAGGTGACAAGATGTAAACTATAAAGCGCAGTGCACCGCAATCAGACTCCATGCGCATCGAAAACATTTTATAGGCGCGTGGTAGACCCAACACTCCAATACGAATCGCAATGCTACAAACAAATATATCCCGTTAGACAAAAAAACCGTGCCTCTGTACTAGGAGATACTTTGAGGCATAGCACTTATGGGATTCATCGGCGTCATGCAAACTTACATACAAGGGATTGCACTGTGCGAACAAAATCAGACAAAAAAAACGACAACAAAAAAGAACACTTTCGTGACAGAATGATTGTCCACACAAACAGAGGTAGTCTGTGGCAGCATAGAACTGTGCATGCAATGTATACTATAGTCATGTTCTAGGAAGGGTTGCTATAGTATGCACGCACGCTGGACAATTTACCAGCGTTTTAGTTTAGGCTCCTATAGAAGCCGCTTTCAACTTGTGAAATAAAAATTACTTGCGCATTTCATGCTTATATTGTGAAGAGTATCCCACTTTTAATAACATCGTCCTAAATGATTTGTATGTATGCCCGATCGTGGGAACGTGTCTAGATATCGGCTTATGAAGCATAGAGTGCACATGTGCGTTGTGGTCATTGAAACGGTACCAAAACGCATTGTTGGTTTGCCCGATATACAGCAACTTACAAAGGGAGCAGTCAAGCATATAAACTACATTATTTTTCCCACACACAAAAAAACTGACTATGTATTTTCAAGCTGAAATCTTTGGCAATGCTTTTAGCCGCAGTGGTATTCACCTGATTGCATTCCTTGTAATAAAGATTGCAACAATAATGGCAACCAGCGGGTGGAATATAATTATTGTTACGAATTTTGGAGGAACTTAGAATGTCCTGCTAAGTCTTACAACGCCGATACATGGCACGGAGTGGCTCTGAAAAAAAAAAAAGTGCCACCATATCTACGAAGTGAATGATGATAAGTGGGCGAGTCTCCGGAGGTAAACCTAGTAAACCATGAATCCTCCGTAGATTTTGCCCACTCGTAATTATTACAACGCTCCCCCTAGTGTACGTCGCCGCACTAAATCAAACGATTGCCTTCCACCAATGACACAAACGATTGCCTTCCACCAGCGCCATATGTGATATAATTTTTTTTTATAACATCTCGCATCTTTCATCATCAACTACAAGTACGGCCGTCTAGTTTATGACATCTTGCATCGTTTCATCATCAGCTACAAGTACCGCCATCTAGTGAACACTGCAAGAACTAAACGAGAGGTGGCTACATACAGGGGACGCACAGCCCACGCCTTAAGAAGCTTCGCCCCTAAAACTTTCTTGTGCGCTCGCTTTGCGTCCACATGTGGTAACGTTTCTTTAGAATTGCTGACATTGGGCGTGGACGCGTTATGCGTGAGTGTACAAGGTTTCTTGTCTAACGCCATATACTTCTTATTGCTGTTGGGATTCGCCGTGGAGTGTTCTGAACTCCATGCGCTGATAATTCGTTCTTGATGTGCATATATTTTGATTGTGATGTAGTGCACTAAGTGTATACATATACTTACCCATATATAGAGGCGGTAACATATCGTACATTATAGCTAACGGAGGCTTGCCCCCCGCCAAAATGTTATTAAAACAACATTTAGTGCGTGCGTTGTTCTCTTAATTCACACACACGAATATATATATATATATATATATATATATATATATATATATATATATATATATATACATATATATATATATATATATATATATATATATATATATATATATATATATATATATATATATATATATATATATATATATATATATATATATATATATATATATGAGAGAGACACACCTGATTTAAACAAGATAGATATCAGATATCTAATGACACATGAGTGACACTCACGACTGTCATGCGCTGCGGCTGCCCTAACAGTACTAATGATACTTGGAATGTAACGCCTCGTAATCGCGGCATAGTTATTACGGATGCTGTACATCGGAGGGCTTTGGAAACTTTCAACCACCGCGGTTTGTTTAACATGTACGTAAATGTGACGCTAACAAGAGTATCTAATAATTGCATGGAAATCTGGGTGAGTTGGTTTGAGGACATTCTTGGTAACATTTCGGCGCGCACACAGTGAAATGTGTGCGCGCTGAAATGCTATTAAGAAAATATTATCTAGCATCGATCCGTACCGGCCTTGAGTACCACACTCGATCCGTTCCGGCCTTGATCGAGAGGGAAAATGTCCGTGTGACACCGAGATCATGGTGCGGTGTGAAAGCAAGCCTGACTGCGTGCGTAAGTTGGAGCCACAGTGGCTTCGATGGTGCCAAGCTGGAAGTGAGTATACGACCGCAATGTCCTGTTCGTACTCAAGCATAATGCTTGACACTCGATGAGGCCCCGCCACGGTGGTCTAGTGGCTAAGGTACTCGGCTGCTGACCCGCAGGCCGCGGGTTCGATTCCCGGCTGTGGCGGCTGCATTTCCGATGGAGGCGAAAATGTTGGAGGCCCGTGTACTCAGATTTGGGTGCACGTTAAAGAACCCCAGGTGGTCAAAATTTCCGGAGCCCTCCACTACGGCGTCTCTCATAATCAAATGGTGGTTTTGGGACGTTAAACCCCACAAATCAAATCATCAATCGACACTCGATGAGCACGAAGTCCTGAAAGCAGCACGCTTCTCTAATTAATATCTACATCGATACGGCAGCGCAAAAACTTCAAACAAACAAATAAAAAACAAATACGCTTCTTTTGATACAGCAAGGGTGTGTCTACGATGGCCAGACATTTCGTGCGGAATGCTGCGAGCTGTTTGGCACAGTATGTCTAGACAAACTGTCAATTTTTTGCCAGTCGTCGCTGTCGAGATAACGCTGACACACCGTGCTCTTATCTGCGCATTGAGGTGAAGCGAACGTTTCAGGGTGTGTGCACCATTTCTTTTGATTATATTTTATTTAGGGCTACGTCACTGCATACGTCATGGCGGGGCTTTTGAATTCTTTAAGGTTAATATTCGACGTGGGGTCACTCAGGCGAGCTAAAACGCTAGTGTCCCGAAAAGCTGGATCTGACAACCAACTGCAATCACCGTACGTAACCACAGTTACCGTAAACCGGACAGAGGAGCTGCTACAAGTGTGCAGAATGCGCTGTGTGTTCTTTCGTAAATTTCAGTGAAAATTGGTGCCAGTCTTTCAACGCTCATCGGTGTTGGCTTCGTAGCCACGTTTTTCGCATGGTTTCAAGCCACTAGTAGCTGGAGCTCTCCGTGTGATCGCTACAACGGGTGGTTAGCTCCGTGCGGTTTGCCGTTAAATAGTGGTGCGTGACATTGATTACCTTGTGCACCTTATCGTCATTTGAGTAGCATACTATACTTTGCCTGCTCGGCGACACCACACAGTGGCGCGTTCACGTGCATGACAGGGGGAAAAGCGATGGCGCAGCGTGGTGTTGAGGAGAAAAGTTGGCATGAGAATGATGATTACCTAATGATAGTAAATTTTCGTCCGCACTCAGTATACGGTAAAAACCAGCTTCTTGGTGGCGAAGCAAAGCCGGCTTCGTTGCTTCGCGAGTATGATCGCCGCCGTCTTCGTGACTTTACTCCGGAGGAAGACGTCTTCATCGCTGGACGTTTTACCAATACAACTTTATGTACACAACTATTTACAATGAAAAAAGACAGCAAAAAAAAAAAAGTGAGACCCGCCGTGGGGCCTAAAGCGGTCGAGCTGGTGTCTAGCCGGCAAGCTCTCCTCGCAGAAAAGGACGCCTTGTCTTTTCCCGGGCACTCCTTTTATCACCCCGCGGGCCTCGTCGAAACAGGGCAGGTAGTTCGTGGAAGAAGCAGGGGAGGCAAAGTAAGCTGAGGCGCCATTTCTCGGGAATGCGTGAGGCAAGCGATGAAGAGGCTGTCACTCGGAGCCGGCTCCGTCTGTCGGGAAGACGTGTTAACAAGGAGGAAGGGGGCGGGGAATGTCACGCCGAGCGCGACCTGAAAATAATGTTCGCAGTGTATGAAGACGCCCTTCATCAGCGTCGTGTCGAGCATGTGTACGTACTTGAAGAAATCGACGCAGCAGAAAGGGAGCGAGGAGGCGTGGAGAGAATGTGTTGGCGACTTGGTGAATGGATTTTTTGGATGTGCTCCATTGAGCGACAATCGTGGGTATATCCAGCAGGGCAGTCATGGTATGAAACGAAACGGCGACACCTGACAGAATGTGAATTTGGGGCTCAGTTCAGAGTGACACGCCAAACATTCAGGTATATTCTCAATGTGTGTGAGTGCATGGAACGCCAAGACTCCATCATGAGAAAAGCACTTCATCTGCACAAGTGCGTCGCTGTTGGTTTGTATCGCCTGGCGTCGTCAGCGGAAGAGCTATCACTAACACCTTTGGCCTAGGTCGTTCGACTTTTAATACCATATTTTGCGAATTTAGCGCCGTAATTGTGCGCAAGCTGGGGCGAAAGTTTATCAGATAGCCCTCGTGATGCGAATTGGCTGAACTTCTTCGGCATTTTAGTGCCATGACCGGCTTTCCACAGGGTGTAGGAGCCCTCGACGGCTACCCCATCGAGGTGTGTGCGCCAGTAGAGCACGCCTGAGACTACATAAACTACAAAGGGTACTATAGCACCATGCATTTGGGTCTAGCTAATCACCACTACAAATTCTTGTACACATACGTTGGTTCACCCGGCGAGAATCATGACACTGGTGTGTTCGAAACCTCAAAGCTGCGAAGCGTATTGGCCAGCCCTCTGTTCCAAGCAGAAGGTAAAGTTATGGCAAAAGTCACGGTGGAACCAGTCTTACTTGCTGGCCAAGCATTCCCACTTGAGACTCACATCATGAAACTGTTTTCTAATTGGGGGCCACCTGGCTCACTTATAGAATGATTTACCCATCGTTTATGCAGTGCTCGGCGCATTGTAGAAAATGCGTTTGGGAGGTTAAAGGCACGATTTCGTAATTTGCTCAAAGGATAGTGTAGTGTGAGATGACTAAAATCAACCTTGTTATCCGCGCATGTTGTGTTGCACAGAAAATCTGCAAGGAACTGAACGGCTTCTGTGATACAAATATGCTTGATGAGGCACATATTCGAGACCAGGGACTTTCTCAGACATAATGCACAAGTAACAAGGTGGAGCCTTCAGGAGTTGCAGCTCGTAACACCTTGGTGAGTTACTTTTCGCCATGCTGAACGTCGCAAAAATGCTTACACATCTCTAATTTATTTTCGAATGTTTGTGAAGATGACGAGTAATTGCTGTTTATTGTGGCCACAACAAAGTGAAGTGCTTATTTTTTTCACTTTTGTGAAATATTTTGCTGCTTGCATGATGATCGCGTTCTTTCATAAGATGTCGGCATAGTTGGAAGGGTAAAATCTGTGCGAATTTCTCAGTGGTATTAGCATGTAAAGAAGTCGATTTCGGCTCCAGCATTATCACACGTCGAGAAAGGAAGACATGATAGACTCTGAAAAATGAAGAATGTATTGGGATTTTTTACTGTTGCATGGGTATTGTAAGTACAGCTTTGAATTGAGGCTAAAAGGAGGGAAGCGTCTTACGCTATCCAGCAAAAGGTATTTGCATTAGAAATCACCTTAACTTGAATTTGAGTCAACTGGGGTTGGAGGAACACTTTGCAGGTTAAGCATGTATTACTCGTGCTTACACATCTCTCATTTATTGTTGATTGTTTGTGAAGATGATCTGTCGTTGCTGTTTATTGTGGCAACAGAAAAGTGAAGTGCTTGTTTTTCGGCTTTTGTGAAATATTTTGCTGCTTGTATAGAGACCGCGTGCTTTTGTTAGGATGTTGCCCTTGGTGGAAGAGTGAAAGCCATGCGAATTTTTCAGGGGTGTTAGCACAAAAGCAAGTCAATTTCAGTTCTAGCATTATATTACACGTTGCGAGAAAAGAAGACATGATAGACTCCGAAGAATGCAGAAAATATTTGGATTGTTGACTGTTGCCCGGGCATTGTCAGTACAGCTTTGAATTGAGGCTAAAATAGGGAGAAGCGTCTTATGCTATACAGCATGAAGGTATGTTTATTTGAAGTCACCTTAACTTGCATTTGAGTTAAGTGGGGTCGGAGGAAAAACATGTATTACTGGTGCTTACACATCTCTCATTCATTGTTGATTGTTTGTGAATATAATCTGTCATTGCTGTTTATTGTGGCCACAGAAAAGTGAAGTGCTTGTTCTTACGCTTTTGTGAAATATTTCGCGGCTTGTATAGAGATCGCGTGCTTTCATTAAGATGTTGCCATAGTTAAAAGGGTGAAAGCTATGGAAATTTCTCAGTGATATTAGCATGAGAACATGTCGATTTCAGCTCTAGTATTGTCACACGTTGCGAGAAAGGAAGACATGATAGACTTGATCTGAATAATGCAGAAAATATTGTCATTGTTCACTGTTGCTTGGGCGCTGTCAGTAGAGCTTTGAATTGAGGCTTGATGGAGGAGAAGCGTGTTACGCCATCCAGCATGAAGGTATTTGCATTTGAAGTCACCTTAACTTACATTTGAGTGAACTGGGGTTGGAGGAACACTTTGTAGGGTAAGCATGTATTAGTCGTGCTTAAACATCTCTCATTTAATTTTGAATGTTTGTAAGAGGATCTGTCATTGCTGTTTATTGTGGCCCCAGGAAAGTGAAGGGCTTGTTTTTCCCCTTTTGTGAAATATTTTGCTGCTTGTAGGAGATTACGTGCTCTCATTAAGGTGTTGGCGTAGTTGGAAGAGTAGTGGTTATAAGATGGAAAAGAAGAGAAAAGTGAGCCCCGTAACTGTCTGCATCAGAGTGCGACACCTCAACAGTAGCTCACAAGGGATGGGGGTGAGGAGGGATTAAAATGATAGGATTAAAGGTATAGAGAAAGAGATGCGCTGGGACAGCGAGCGAGGACATATGAAGGATAGAGGAGATAGGAAAAATGAAACACGGTCACAGGAGTGCGAGGACGAGGCACCACTTGCGAGAGCTCTTGTCGGCGTCAGGAGATGGCGTAGGGCAAGTCCAGTAGGTCAGAGCTACGCTGTCGTCTGAGATCGGCGTCAGGAGATGACTTAGGGCCAACCCAGTCGGCCAGAGCTACGCTGACGTCGGAGATCGCGAGGGCACAACCAGTCGGCATGGAATCCAGTGAGCGAGTCATAGTTGGAAGGGTGAAAGCTACGCAGGAGGTGTGTTGTTGTTTTGGTTTCTTGCCTTTTGCGTCGCTCATGATGCGAATGCGCGACATTTATGTCGGTGTCAAGTTTAGATATTTTCGGTTCAAGCAATATTGCTTTCAGCTCAAAAGCGCTTGTGGTGTTCGCTTTCTTGTCCTCGTCTTTTTTTGCGCTACTTTTACGCTACAATGCATCATTACTAACTCGATCGCCTCTCCGTGTCCAGCTACTATAGCAGTTTATGATGCCTCATTTCCCACAACTAGAAATATGCACATATGAAAGCCGGCATTTCAGGCTGAATAAGATCTCGTAATGCCTGTCTTTAAAATACAAGTAGATTCTAATATTGCACACAGCGGTGTTAATTTTTCTTAGGACTGTCCCCGGGACGCTTCTGAAAATCTACCCATTTCAGCCAAAAGTCTTTAAACAAGGATAGTGATCCTAATTGTTTCGCGAGTTTTAAGTTTTTTTTTTACTTACTAAAGCACGGGAGGAGATTTTTATTTAAACAATATTTTAAATCAATTTCTGTTGCGGTGAATGAAATTGAACAGTGCTGCTACCTCCTAGCTAAGGGACTGTGAACAGGTGGGAGCTGTAGTCTACCTGTCTGTGCTGAACCGTGAGTCGTTCAGAAGAGCCACTTTGCCCCTCTCAAACTGAAAAAAAGAGTGCTTGAAATAGCCACAAGCAGCTCGATCCTGTATGCTTTGGCCTCATTTATTGAAGCTCGTTCTCAGCATTTCACTGTTCTCACCATTTTCTTATGTTCTATGCCTGTTTAAAACGCTCTTTCAAATTTCGAAAGTCTCCCAAAACGTTGGTAAAGCTCCAAAGAGATAGAATTGTCGCTAGGATGACTACAAAGGCGCTAAATTCAGCAACTTTCTTGCTAAGTTTACACCACTGGTTGCACTAAGTGCTGTAGTTTATAAAGTTTCACCTAACAAATTAGAGTCATGAGATAAAATTTATTGCTAGGTTTTTTTCGAAGAAAAAAAAGGCATTAACAATTTGAAGCGTGCCTTTCTGCAAGCCATTAGATTTTTTCTGTAGCGAAATGGGCTTTTTTTGAGCTGCAAGCTGTTTCTGGCAGTTTCGGCCACATGTTCTTCGGCTTTTTTCACGAAGTGTCAGGAGGTCGGGCAGCACTGCGCTTGCTGGGCGCTTTTCACTTGGTCTTTTGC
Source organism: Rhipicephalus microplus (assembly GCF_043290135.1). Classification (NCBI taxonomy): domain Eukaryota; kingdom Metazoa; phylum Arthropoda; class Arachnida; order Ixodida; family Ixodidae; genus Rhipicephalus; species Rhipicephalus microplus. The sequence goes on from NC_134710.1 coordinate 173,873,525, forward strand.
TGCACTAGCTGCGGCTCGTGCCACTGCTTGTACTGCTAGTACTAGGGTCTACTGCCTATCCTTGGGTGTACGCAGTGGAATTCTCATCCACGCTGGTTTCAGGGTCAGCTGTCGCAGTGCTTTCACTCCCCTCGGTGTCATATACAGCCACAAACTCACTGGCTGCTGGTGCTTAGTCAACTGGTGGCTGTGCACGACAGGAAAAAAAATATGTATTTACAAAAGTACACTTCTTTAAAGCTCGCTTGAAAGAAATGTCTTCGATTGGACTTTGACCTGTCACAACACCTGGTAAAATACTATGGATCAGTTTAAATTAAATAAACAGTGGCCATGCTTATGCATGAGCTTGATTATAACGAATTGCAGCCTCCATTGTTATCTTGGTGCTTGTAATGTGTTAAATGCTTCACATCAAAATAATAAACAATGACATGTTCAATGGCCTACTTGAAAATTTTTACAGTGGTGCTCTGCAACATCACATGCAACATTTTATAGCATACTCAGAACACGCGCCAAGTTGGCTTATAGCAATAACCTAATACTAGTTGTAGTGTAATGAGGAAAATAGCTGATTACCGCCCAACGTACCTCAATCAGGTCACTGTCGTTGATTGGCAGTGATTTGAAAAAATAATGCAGCTGCAAATAAAACAGCCATTCTATTCCTTTAGCACCAGTGGTTGTTGCACAATGCCTCATGTTTCTGCAAAAAAAATTAATGAACATGAAATTTGGCAGCATATAGACATGCATATGCAGTATTTCTGCAGGCCAAATAAAAAGCATTCCAAAAAAGCAAACTGACAGGTGCGCTTGGAAAGAAGCATAGACCTGCCTCTGAAGCCAGAGCCTGAAAGAATTCATATAACAAGGATAATAGTTACAGTGATACCGCAAGTCC